>NC_035446.2:51514264-51814264 GCF_002127325.2 Helianthus annuus | reverse complement strand
GGCTCCGGGTGTATAGCGTACCATTCGGCGGGTATGATGACTTCGGGAACCACGTTCCATGCCCTTTGGGTTATTATAGGTACCAAAGGAGGAGAGGCGAGAAGGTTTAACCTCTGGTGCAAGAGGTTTACTTCTCGGAGACACCCTTCCAGTCTCATCGTTAGATGGTTGATACGGTCGACCAATGCTTCTTCCACCCCCGTCGTTTCATCAATAGCCTCTCTTAGGGCGTAAACATAGTTTATAAGAGAGTCTTCCGCCGTTGATGATCTCCTCCCCTGTCGGTTATTTCTTGATGAAGACGTTCCGCTTCTCCTGCTCGCCATTTCTGGGGAAATAGACCGAAAAGGGATCAATTTTTACGAAACAGCACCTCGGACACGGCCCCGTGTCCAGTTGTCTGCAGGTTTTTAGATCAAGGAATCTTGGGGTTTTAAATTATTTTCATGGTTTTTAGTTGAGTTTTAAGCACAGATAATTTAAAACAAAGTTACACAACTTACTTTGAGTAATTTCCCTTGGATAAATACCTTACAAACTTCACACTAAAGGTTGGAATCATGGAGTTTCCAAGCTTTAATGGAGGAAATGGTTGAAAAAAATTGAAAGAGAAGGCAATGAATAAAAGTGGAAAAGACAAGAGGGTTCTTTGGAACCTTCTTTTAGAACTTACCTAGGATAGTATGAGTGAAGATCCCAGGAATCTCTGTCTTTTGAAGTGGTCAAAAATGAGCAGGAATCGGGCTGTATTTAAAGAAAACGACAGCACACGTGTGACACCTGTGTCACTGTGACCGTCAAACAAATGCCAAACCAATGAAATTCTGTATTTCATACTTGGGAATTGTGAAAATATGTGTATCATTTGCACATATCAATTCTTGTTCGATTTCGGGCTTTAAATCGCTTTCTGGAAGGTTATACGCGATCTGATGCGTAAATATAACCAGTTTAATACAACAAACACTCCGGAATAGTGACATAGACTTAACATACCTTAAATAACCTTTACATAACTTAGAAATAAGTTTTGGATGGTTTGGTATGCCGAAATCAAGTTTATTCGACCGTAGGGACTATTTGTGTCAAACTGCGAAACTATACCGATTCGTATGGTGTCGAACAGTCCGGAACTTGATCATAAGTTAAACATACCATATATAACCTAAACATGGCTTAGAAATAAGCTTTGATAGGTTCGGTGTGCGAAAACATGCTTATATGATCTTACAGGGACTAAAAGTGTCAAAAGCGGCGTAAGTTTGCATTTTCACGCATATCTTACGTTCTAGACACATCTGGACATCCAAAATTTTTGTACACACTAAAATATTTTTGTTTTAGTGATCTCCATGCAAAAATTCCATTCGTCGCATAATTTGGATCGTTTTCGCGTCCGTTCGAGTTTCGTCGTAAATAACCGAACAACGTGACCGTACGACCAAACGAACCGACATCCGAGATATTTTTGAGCATGTTTTGAGTCCCCTATGCTTTAACTTCATTTTAGGGCCATGAAATGAGGTTAACGAGGTTTAAACGCATCGAAAAAGGCTTTAAACACGTGCAGGGACCATTTCTGCCATTTTTTGAAACTTTGCTGAATCAGACACACCGAAGCGTAGCGCGAGCCCTATTGCCTATGCAGTCGCGCTACGCGAGCGCCTCATCTGGGCAGAAAGTGTGTTTTCAGCATCTGTTTGCAAATTCAGGGGCTGTTTTGGTAAATTCTTGGTGTGTTGAGCAAGTTTAAGTGTTCTCCAAGGCTTTGCACCTGCTCCTTACACTTGTATGGATGAGATTTATTCCTCAATGGCTAAACAAACCACTTGTGATGATCCTAGAGCATCACCACAAGTATAAATAGCCCATCCATTTCATTCATTCCTTGCTCATTCTTCTCATTCCTCTCTTCACATCTGCTTTGGAGCTCTCTCTCAAGCATTTGGGACTTTGTCTTCTTGTAGAAAAGATAGCAAGGACCTTAAGTGAGCTTCTTTCATTCTTTTTCTTACTTTTTCCTTATGTAGTGCAGAAAGTCAAACAGTTTGGCCAACAGTTTGACTTTCGGTTTTGACCATCAATTGGTCAAGTCAAAGTTCAATTGAACTTTGAAACGTGATTGTAATCACGATAGTTATAATCCTTCGCGATTATAACCGCTGATTACCACTTTATCTAGTTGTAGTGTCGAGTCAAAGTTTCGGTCAAAATGCGTTTTAGCACGCATTTTGCAACGGAACTACTTTAGGGTATCAAAACACTTTGTTTTGATACCAAGTCAGTAGGTTAGACATGTTTTGACATGTCTAACTCGACACTATTAGTTTGTGCTTGTTTAGGGTCGTAAGATAAGCGGACTAAACAACCGCTTATACTTCCGAACCCGACCCGTTTGGTCGATCTTTAGGATCCGACCAAGCTTAGTTAGTGATCATAGTTGCATAGGGAATAACCACTGAGGTTATACCTTATGATCACATAGGATTGGTTAGTCATTTGCTTGTTAGCTTGTATGCCCATAGGAAATGACCAAAATGCCCTTTTGAAGCTAAAATCCGTATTTTGCCTATGTGAACTTATTTTTGACATATAATCTGATTTAGTAACATGTTTAGGGATAATTGGGCATGTAAGACTTGGCATAGCACATAGTTAACCATCCGAACATAGTTTTACGCTAACGACGCCTTATAGTAGCTTATGTTACCATAATGTGTCGAAACGGGTCAAAAGCACTTAGGTAGGCCTTTCAGTCAGAATGTATGGTCTATTAAATCATACCATATGAGTTCAATTACTCATTTGATTTATAGAACCTCATTCTATCCTATCTCCCGATTTAGGTCCGGTTATTTACATAGTTACCTATATAGGGTGCCGTTTGATTCCCTAATCACTCTAGCTTTGCTTGGTTGTTGTTCAAGACTTCTAAGCACCCTCAGGTGAGTACATAGTCCCCTCTTTTACTGTTTTCAAACGGTTTTGGGGTGGAACACATGTGCCTACTTGATACTTTCATGTTTTCCCATGTTTTTATATCATATACTTACTGTGTTCAATAGTACGTTATTAGTGCACGATTTCATTATGTTTTGCTATGTATGTTCACTTAACATGCTAGCACATTGATTTCCATATACTTCATTTTGTCGCATATGCTCATCCAGCATATGGACACATTGTTTTACATTTTGAACCGTTGTAACCATATGATCATTTGAACCGTTGTAACCATTTGATCATATGAACCGTTGGTAACCATTTGACTATGTGAACAGTTAGTAACCGTTGATTATGTGAACCGTTTGTAACCGTTGACTAGATGACCCGTTGGATTATGTGAACCGTTTGTAACCATTTGACTATGTGAACTGTTTGTGACTATTTGACTATGTGAACCGTTTGTAACCGTTGATTGACATGAACTGTTTGAATCTGTTTGAACCGTTGGGTTAGGGAAGTGATTAGGTAACGGGGCGGGTATAATGTGTTAAAAGCATGGTGGATACGCCGCTGGTACTTCCTATATATAAGTGCTTTTAATACTTTATACGTCGTTGCGTTGTCTAGATCACTTGGGCAATGGTAAACAAAACAAAGTTGTAATACAAGGTTTTTCCCAACAATATATTATACTATTCGAGTTTTTATTCCATAAACGATTTACAAATCTGGATTTAATTAAACAAATGTTTTGGGGTTAAGAATCATGGCTACGAGATTTTTATAAATTATAACCAATTTGATTTGAGTTGGTTATTTATGTCGCAATACTATACTTTTCAAAACAAGGCTTTTTTTTAAATAAGTATTGCAATATGTAAAACGATCCATGAATCTGAAACTCATACAAAACCTATGTACTCGCCGGCATTTTTATGCTGACGTACCTATTTTCACATGTGTTTCAGGTACAATAGTTGATGATGCTTGATTGATGATATTGGTGTATTCTCACATAGGAATGGACAAGGCCTTAGCGACTTTAAAACTTGGAGGATAATAGTTTTATTTATCTAATTTGTATCAAAACATTTAGTTCAATAATTCAATAAAACGAAACTATTTATTCCATGGTTGTGAAACAATGATTCTGTTACAACACTCCCCGACGTTTCCGCCACGTTTTGTTGTTTTACGTGGTCGGGGTGTGACAGAAAAGTTGGTATCAGAGCCAATGGTTATAGGGAATTAGGTTATTAGTAATACTTTGACCTAGACTATAACCTTCCTAGGACCCTAACGCGAGTTTACTTGCGTTTAGTCATAAAACAATACCGTCACTTATCCTTAAGTGACAACCACAATAAGAACATAAATTTGATCTGCCTTGAAAACTAACCATCTGTTCTAGGATGATTTATTATAAGGTTTTGAACCCTTCCAGTTTGACTCATATTTGGCTTAGTGCCTTTTGAGTTTTCAAACTCGTCAAAGTTTGGGTCTAAATAATGTGAACACGTGCAAACTGGAAGAGTGGATGCCTGTACCCTGGGTCTTCTGTCTAAGGCTAGAGTGTTCGTACAAATCCGCAGTATCGGACCAGTCACTCTTACCTGGGAACTCTTGGGGTGAGTGTCCACTTATAGGCAAGCATGTCTTCGCGATACATTATATTGAACCGCTTACTTTGATTAGTCACTGTCTCATTTGTTTGCCTTTGGTAACAAACAAATGGTCGCAATCTTCATGCATTGTCATTCTCTTTTGACTATCTTTCGTTTGTTTCCTCCTATGCCTTCCATTGTCTTCAAGATGCCTCTTCATCGCAACAACACTCAAATGTCCGAACTAGGTGCTGCAGTTACCCAGCAAATAGGCGTCATACTCCAGAGGACCGTTGTTTTAGCTATCACCATGACTCGCCTCAGGGATGAAACCGTGTAAGGGAACTGCTCCTTGGTACAATCAATGCCACCGTCATCACCCAAATCAAATACCCTGTTTCAAATGTAACCACGGTGGACGATGGGGACATTTGGTTAACATCTGCCGCTTTGCGATCCAAAGCAAAGTTGTTACCAATCCTGCTGCTACTCAACCTTCAAATTCTGCTTCATATGTCGCCTTGGCATATCTAGTGCCTCAACCTCATGAACTTTCTACCTTGTGTATCGACGTAAGCACGCCTAGTGCAAGGTGTCGGAACACCTCTCGTTACACAAATTCCAAAATCCATGTAGGATCTTTCTATCCTCATAATTAGATCCTTGTGGATGGGTATCGTTCATCGGAGCCCTTAATTGAATTCTTTGTATGATTCAATACGTACATTACAATTCAATAAGGACAAAGCCGAATTCCTATTAAGATCTTTCTATCCCCATAGTTAGATTCTTATGATTAAAGTGCCAAACGAAATCCACGGATTAGATTCCTGGTATGCTTTAAGTATCCGCGTTCAAAGATAACAATTTAAAGGCCAAATTAAACAATTATGTGATTATATGCTTATGTTCTCCCTTTTATGTTTTTGTGATCCAATTTTGTTATCCAAATCCTCGTAGAATCTTCCATATCTTCGTATAAGGGATTCATAGTAGGATATCCAAAGGTACTATCTTAAATCCTTAATAGACTTCTACGTTGGAGTTGAGTCCCTTGGGTTATGAAGTACTATTCCATAATTAGACCCCTTGAGTGGTCTAGTTAAACAGATTGATCCAAAATTCTGGTTAGGAATATCATGTGATGATATAGCTGAAAAGACTCCTTGAGTGGTCTAATTAAAGAGATCTTTTGTTGATCTAATTAAAAGGACCCTATGGTAGTCTAGCCACACTCATCACAGGTTTGATTTTTCTTCCCCTACACATTATGAAATGAACTGTGCAGACTGTGCAAGGAATTACGTAATTATGGAGGCCTACATAATTATGGAATTTAGTGCACAGAAACCACAGCGAGTTTTGTCATGCGTCTAGAGTGAACCCTGTTCATTTTCAATTCTGATGAAGCACCCGTTGAAGAAAAATGAACTAGCTACTCATTTTTCACTTCAGAAAGAATATCCGTTGATGAAAATGAATATCCGTTTGTTTAATCCTTCATTTCTGTTCTGATGAAGCATCCGTTGAAGAAAATGGATCATCCATTCATTTTCGCTTCTGAAGAATATCCGTTGATGGAAATGAATATCCGTTTGTTTAATCCTTCATTTCCGTTCTGATGAAGAATCCGTTGAGGAAAATGGATCATCCATTCATTTTCGCTTCTGAAGAATATCCGTTGAAGGAAATGAATATCCGTTTGAATATCCTTTTCATTTCTGTTCTGATGAAGAATCCGTTGAGGAAAATGGATCATCCATTCATTTTCGCTTCTGAAGAATATCCGTTGATGGAAATGAATATTCGTTTGTTTAATCCTTCATTTCCATTCTGATGAAGAATCCGTTGAGGAAAATGGATCATCCATTCATTTTCGCTTCTGAAGAATATCCGTTGATGGAAATGAATATTCGTTTGTTTAATCCTTCATTTCCGTTCTGATGAAGAATCCGTTGAGGAAAATGGATCATCCATTCATTTTCGCTTCTGAAGAATATCCGTTGAAGGAAATGAATATTCGTTTGAATATCCTTTTCATTTCTGTTCTGATGAAGAATCCGTTGAGGAAAATGGATCATCCATTCATTTTAGCTTCTGAAGAATATCCGTTGAAGGAAATGAATATCCGTTTGAATATCCTTTTCATTTTTGAATCTGAGGAAGCATCTGTTGAAAATGGATTATCCATTCATTTTCGCTTCTGAAGAATATCCGTTGAAGGAAATGAATATCCGTCTGATTATCCTTTTCATTTCCGTTTCTGAGGAAAAACATCTGTTGAAAATGACTCCGTCTGTTCATTTTCGTTTCTGAAGAATGTCCGTTAAGGAAATGATAGGATTATGCTTTGCATATCTCTAGTGGTTATTTGACACAAAGTCACAGACAGACTCCTACGAATAAATTTCGGGACGAAATTTCCTAAAGTAGGGGAGACTGTGACACCTGTGTCACTGTGACCGTCAAACAAATGCCAAACCAATGAAATTTTGTATTTCATACTTGGGAATTGTGAAAATATGTGTATCATTTGCACATATCAATTCTTGTTCGATTTCGGGCTTTAAATCGCTTTCTGGAAGGTTATACGCGATCTGATGTGTAAATATAACCAGTTTAATACAACAAACACTCCGGAATAGTGACATAGTCTTAACATACCTTAAATAACCTTTACATAACTTAGAAATAAGTTTTGGATGGTTTGGTATGCCGAAATCAAGTTTATTCGACCGCAGGGACTATTTGTGTCAAACTGCGAAACTATACCGATTCGTATGGTGTCGAACAGTCCGGAACTTGATCATAAGTTAAACATACCATATATAACCTAAACATGGCTTAGAAATAAGCTTTGATAGGTTCGGTGTGCGAAAACATGCTTATATGATCTTACAGGGACTAAAAGTGTCAAAAGCGGCGTAAGTTTGCATTTTCGCGCATATCTTACGTTCTGGACACATCTGTACATCCAAAATTTTTGTACACACTAAAATATTTTTGTTTTAGTGATCGCCATGCATAAATTCCATTCGTCGCATAATTTGGATCGTTTTCGCGTCCGTTCGAGTTTCGTCGTAAATAACCGAACAACGTGACCGTACGACCAAACGAACCGACATCCGAGATATTTTTGAGCATGTTTTGAGTCCTCTATGCTTTAACTTCATTTAGAGCCTTGAAATGAGGTTAACGAGGTTTAAACGCATCGAAAAAGGCTTTAAACACGTGCAGGGACCATTTCTGCCATTTTTTGAAACTTTGCTGAATCAGACACACCGTAGCGTAGCGCGAGCCCTATTGCCTATGCAGTCGCGCTACGCGAGCGCCTCATCTGGGCAGAAAGTGTGTTTTCAGCATCTGTTTGCAAATTCAGGGGCTGTTTTGGTAAATTCTTGGTGTGTTGAGCAAGTTTAAGTGTTCTCCAAGGCTTTGCACCTGCTCCTAACACTTGTATGGATGAGATTTATTCCTTAATGGCTAAACAAACCACTTGTGATGATCCTAGAGCATCACCACAAGTATAAATAGCCCATCCAGTTCATTCATTCCTTGCTCATTCTTCTCATTCCTCTCTTCACATCTGCTTTGGAGCTCTCTCTCAAGCATTTGGGACTTTGTCTTCTTGTAGAAAAGATAGCAAGGACCTTAAGTGAGCTTCTTTCATTCTTTTTCTTACTTTTTCCTTATGTAGTGCAGAAAGTCAAACAGTTTGGCCAACAGTTTGACTTTCGGTTTTGACCATCAATTGGTCAAGTCAAAGTTCAATTGAACTTTGAAACGTGATTGTAATCACGATAGTTATAATCCTTCGTGATTATAACCGCTGATTACCACGTTATCTAGTTGTAGTGTCGAGTCAAAGTTTCGGTCAAAATGCGTTTTAGCACGCATTTTGCAACGGAACTACTTTAGGGTATCAAAACACTTTGTTTTGATACCAAGTCAGTAGGTTAGACATGTTTTGACATGTCTAACTCGACACTATTAGTTTGTGCTTGTTTAGGGTCGTAAGATAAGCGGACTAAACAACCGCTTATACTTCCGAACCCGACCCGTTTGGTCGATCTTTAGGATCCGACCAAGCTTAGTTAGTGATCATAGTTGCATAGGGAATAACCACTGAGGTTATACCTTATGATCACATAGGATTGGTTAGTCATTTGCTTGTTAGCTTGTATGCCCATAGGAAATGACCAAAATGCCCTTTTGAAGCTAAAATCCGTATTTTGCCTATGTGAACTTATTTTTGACATATAATCTGATTTAGTAACATGTTTAGGGATAATTGGGCATGTAAGACTTGGCATAGCACATAGTTAACCATCCGAACATAGTTTTACGCTAACGACGCCTTATAGTAGCTTATGTTACCATAATGTGTCGAAACGGGTCAAAAGCACTTAGGTAGGCCTTTCAGTCAGAATGTAGGGTCTATTAAATCATACCATATGAGTTCAATTACTCATTTGATTTATAGAACCTCATTCTATCCTATCTCCCGATTTAGGTCCGGTTATTTACATAGTTACCTATATAGGGTGCCGTTTGATTCCCTAATCACTCTAGCTTTGCTTGGTTGTTGTTCAAGACTTCTAAGCACCCTCAGGTGAGTACATAGTCCCCTCTTTTACTGTTTTCAAACTGTTTTGGGGTGGAACACATGTGCCTACTTGATACTTTCATGTTTTCCCATGTTTTTATATCATATACTTACTATGTTCAATAGTACATTATTAGTACACGATTTCATTATGTTTTGCTGTGTATGTTCACTTAACATGCTAGCACATTGATTTCCATATACTTCATTTTGTCGCATATGCTCATCCAGCATATGGACACATTGTTTTACATTTTGAACCGTTGTAACCATATGATCATTTGAACCGTTGTAACCATTTGATCATATGAACCGTTGGTAACCATTTGACTATGTGAACCGTTAGTAACCGTTGATTATGTGAACCGTTTGTAACCGTTGACTAGATGACCCGTTGGATTATGTGAACCGTTTGTAACCATTTGACTATGTGAACTGTTTGTGACTATTTGACTATGTGAACCGTTTGTAACCGTTGATTGACACGAACTGTTTGAATCTGTTTGAACCGTTGGGTTAGGGAAGTGATTAGGTAACGGGGCGGGTATAATGTGTTAAAAGCATGGTGGATACGCCGCTGGTACTTCCTATATATAAGTGCTTTTAATACTTTATACATCGTTGCGTTGTCTAGATCACTTGGGCAATGGTAAACAAAACAAAGTTGTAATACAAGGTTTTCCCAACAATATATTATACTATTCGAGTTTTTATTCCATAAACGATTTACAAATCTGGATTTAATTAAACAAATGTTTTGGGGTTAAGAATCATGGCTACGAGATTTTTATAAATTATAACCAATTTGATTTGAGTTGGTTATTTATGTCGCAATACTATACTTTTCAAAACAAGGTTTTTTTTTTTAAATAAGTATTGCAATATGTAAAACGAGCCATGAATCTGAAACTCATATAAAACCTATGTACTCGCCGGCATTTTTATGCTGACGTACCTATTTTCACATGTGTTTCAGGTACAATAGTTGATGATGCTTGATTGATGATATTGGTGTATTCTCACATAGGAATGGACAAGGCCTTAGCGACTTTAAAACTTGGAGGATAATAGTTGTATTTATCTAATTTGTATCAAAACATTTAGTTCAATAATTCAATAAAACGAAACTATTTATTCCATGGTTGTGAAACAATGATTCTGTTACAACACTCCCCGACGTTTCCGCCACGTTTTGTTGTTTTACGTGGTCGGGGTGTGACAACACGTTGGACACGGCCCCATGTTGGTTGGACACGGCCCCGTGTGCAGTTAAAATCCTGACACATTTTGTCCGTATTCTGAAAAATCAGAAGAGAATCTTTTAGGTGGACACGGCGGCGTGCTGACCTGGACACGGCCCCGTGTCTGGAAGCTGTCTTATGGAGTTTTTCTATTTTCTAAGGAACTTATTTTTATCGGGTGGTTCCTTACTGGATGGAACAACCCCAAAGTCCCTAAGATACCTTAATTGCTCTAGACTAAGACGAGAACGCAAGAGGTTGTCGGTGAGGGTAATTCCTATGTTTATTTTAGGTGGACAAGTCCAACCCTTTTCCAGGCTCTCGTTAAAGAAGGTATATGCCGAATCGCTCAGGTCTATGTATGCACCGAACGAAGTCGATGGAGAGTCCTTCACGGCACAATCGACACAGGGATGACTATCGTCCATGTCTTTGCTAGAGTCGAAGGTATTATCGGGAACAACGAGGTTGTTTGAATGCGATCCCAACACTTCTTCTTGGTTATTGTCTTGAGATGAATTTAGAAAATCCATCCTAAGTTCTTTTAACCAATTAAGAATTAGATCTTCTAGTTGAAATAGTTCATCAAGAAGCATTTCTCCTAAAATATCTGGTTCGGCGCTTTCGAGGGAGAGATAAGGATTATTTTTACTTTCGCCCCTCTTAAGGATACAGGGAAACGATGGGTCTATATAGTGGGGCTTATAGTTTAGAAAATAACATTCTAACTCTTTATGTCCGCCTCCACATAATTGACACCATGTACCATAAGAGTGCCGAAAGTAAAAAAAATCATCATCACTCATGTTTGTGTCAGAATTTACCAACCGTCGGGATCTTACGGTTCTGTTTTCAGCAACTGAATCTTGGACACGGGGGCGTGTTGAAGAGCACGGCCCCGTGTTCAGCTTACTGTCTGACTTAAAACAGGATTGCCAGTTCCAAAGATTGGGCGCGGGGCGTGTTCAGCGGGCACGACCCGTGCTGAGCTCTGCAGAAGCTGGAAAATTAAGAAAATCCTAAAAAAATAAAAAAAAAATAAAAAAAATGATTAGGCCGTTGATTCCTAACTTTCTTAAAATCCTTGTGTCCCCGGCAACGGCGCCAAAAACTTGATGCGTGCAAGTGTGTATATGTTTTAGGTATATATTTTAAGCCCTTTTTACACTTTTTAGCCATGTTTTAAATTTATAAAACACGATATTTACTAACACTACACACACATATGGGCAAGTGCACCCATCGTGGACGTAGTATAGTGTTGGTAAGATACCGAGGTCGTCCAAGGACACAAGAGCTATTAGTACCGGTTTATCCTCAACGCCTAATCAAATCAAAATGTTAGAAAAGATTTTTAAAACTAAGAAAATAAAACTAACTAAATGCTGAAAAATAAAAATAAAAATAAAAACAGATAGACAAGATGAATCACTTGGATCCGACTCGTGTATAGTGTAACCTTTGATTATTTTCGCACTTTTGCACTTGTTTAAGAGATTATCTTAGTTATTGTAGTAGGCCCCTCTTTTGAAGGTGACGTTACCCTCAACCCAGTAGTTTGAGTCAGCAAGGATACAATCCTAAAGGGTCGGATTATTGAAAGATAATTAATTAAGTTATTAATGCAAATTATGGTAGGCCCCTCTTTTGAAGGTGACGTTACCCTCGACTAAGTAGTATGAGTCAGCAGGGATTCAGTCCTAAATAGTCAGGTTATAGTATTAATAGTAGTTTACTTATGAGGGGGTCAAAGAGTTTGGATCCCCGCCATCCAATACCTTTGGGTATTGAAGGAGATCCTACTAAATTTGACCCAGGTCCCTTGCAGGACCTCTAAACGCTGAATATTGTAAACTGAGATACCTTAATTTTGAAAGCCCTGGGGTTTTCTCCTGTAGGGATCTCTCCGTGTTGGATATATCTCATAATTGGAAGGATCCATGATCCTGAATAAGATCCTGTGTCATCTCTAGGGATAATTGCAGAATCTTCTCCTATCTCCATAGCCGCATGTGTCACACCCCCCAAAAATCCACACGCGGAGTACCACCGCTTGGAGGCGTGACATGACCAGGATCAAGCCACCAATCATATCGAACATATCAGTGAATAGTAAACATAAATGTATATCAACCCACAATATGAAAGGTGTTCAAGTAACATAGTTTAAGTAGCGGAAGCATAGTATAAAAATCCAACGTAATTATTAAGTTTTCAACTGTCATAAGTGTTTAGCAAAACATCCACGATCCATGTCCACAACGACTGCGCCTCCCGTGCAAACTCCATGAGTACCTAAGGTCCTGCAAGGCATGTAACAGAGAGTCAACAACTAGTTGAGCGAGTTCATAGTTGGTTATTCAGTGTTCGTGATAGAATAGTAAATCGTATGTTCGTTTAGTAAACCATGTATCGTATGCATCTGTCTCGTAGCCCTCTAGGCATGTGTGCGAAGATTAGTGGGAGTTTCCCAAGTATTTCTAGACTAGGTATATTTGTATCGCAGCCCACCCGGCATGTGTGCGAAGTTTAGTGTATGGTTCGCAGCCATTCCAGGCATGTGTGCGAAGATTAGTTCTATTATCGCAGCCATTCCCGGCGTGTGTGCGAAGAGAAGTATTTGTATCACTAGTCTAGCAGTATTTATTAATAACCTTCCTCTCCCGAGGCCTAAAGTACGTAATCCCGATAATGCCTTAAGTATAAGAAATCTTCCAAACCCATTCCCGACCCTGGGAACCCCATGCCTTGGTAAGAGTGTGAACTCACCTTTGTTTGCTCGGCAGATACACAGAAAGGTCAAGTCTAGCTGCTAGTGGTCAACCACGTCCTAACATGGTTACCATACATGTCAGGTTTTGGTTTCGAGTAGTGCACATAAGTATCACATCAGCTAGCAGATAAGGAACACGTACAGATCATGGCAGTTACACATCATCACTTTTAACAGTCATATCGTATTCAACTTGTGTGATTAAAAGATTGGGCTCGCACAAGTCTAACTGTCTTGTGCGATTCACCCTTAGAAGCCCAATAGTACCCGACCCTTAATAAGTATAAACAGTCCAACATGCAACGGCCCAAACAAATAAACATTGGTCTTGTGCGATCCGGATGGCTTGTACGATCCGGTCGACTTGTGCGATCCGATTGGGTTGTGCGATCCGAACCAGCCCAGCCCAACATGTATACTCGTCCCAACAGTTAAACAAATATTACAAGTTGTGTGATCCAATAAGCCTTGTGCGACTGGGGACACCTTGTGCGATTGGATCATCTTGTGCGACTGGACTCCTTGTGCGATCAGATTAGACCATGTACAATCTGATCTTGTGCGACCAGGAGCCTTGAGCGATTAGTTTAAACATCCGGATTTCATGCAATCAGTTACAAACTTTCAACAGTTTCCTTCTTTACACTTTATCAATTAACAAATTTCTAACTATCCATTTAACATAAAATCGATCAAACTGAGCATATTCTAATAAATTCTCATGAACCCTAGATAATCATAGATATGAACAATAATCAAACATTCAATCCGGGTCATTAGGCTAGCAACTTTTATATCAACATGCAATACTAATCATCCTACAACCACTTCGAATATCATATCACAACAGCCGATTATATATATGTATCCGATTCTAAATCTAGATCGTTAGTTGCATCATATGTTTTGACAACCCTATATCGATCAATAGCATCATACATGTGAGCCGCCTATCATCTATTCATAACACAAATCAATCGTATCTCATCCGTAAAGCATCACGAAGGAACTTATGAATCACAACATCATACAATTAATAATTAAAGCACTAACCGATTAGAAGGATCAAACAGAGATGGTGATCCGAACCCAAGAAATCTTTGATGGGAAGGTGTGTGTTGCTGTCGAGTTCTAGAGAGAAAGGAGAGAGCTAGGGTTTGTGTGTGTAAAGTGTTTTGGTAAAGTGTAAGATGGTTACTAACACCCTAAGTGTTATGCGCATAAGAGAGTGGGCCGAACCCTCACATGGGCTGCCCATTTGATCTGAATACAAGTTGTATAGCCCGAATGGGCTTGTGCGATCGGGTGAGTCTTATGTGTTTGGGCTCGTTTGCATACATACTTATATTACACATAGCACATATCAAACACAACATTCATTAAATTAGCATATCAAATAATTTACACCAAGTTCACATACGTTACATTAAGCACATGTATAAGTTCGGAAATACGAGTTGTCACATTATCCCCAACTTAAAAGAAATTTCGTCCCGAAATTTGGTACGTACTCACTGAGGAAGCTAGTTAAGTTGCATGGTTTTCCTTGGGTGTCACAGCATGATCCTCAATAGCAGGGGTTAGGATATGGATAATAGGGATCTTGATATCCTCTGGGATTTTCAAGGATGATCCCAGATTGGCCAATGCATCAGCTTCTGCATTCTCTTCTCTGGGTACCTGTGTCAAACTAAAGGAAACAAAAGAGAGTGCAATTCTTTGACTATCTCTAAATATTTGATTAGCTTTTCACCTTTAACAGCATAGGATCCATTAAAGTGGTTAGTGATTAATAATGAATCTACATGTACCTCAAGATACCTGATCCTCATATGCTTAGCAATTTGCAAACCAGCTATCAAGGCTTCATATTCAGCCTCATTATTAGTAGTTTGGAACTCACAGGCTATAGAGTGGGGTATTATGTCCCCCTATGGCGATTTTAGTAGTATTCCGAGTCCAGTTCCTTTGACATTGGAGGCTCCATCAGTGAAGAGTATCCAAGGATCCTTAGTTTCCTCTAGCTGTTGGACTTCCAATTCAGCTTCCTTTGCATGTTGTTGATGCATGGAATGTCTGTTGACTTCGACTGGATTACGTCTTAGGTCAAGATAGGTCAACATAGAGTCTTGAAAGTCAAAATTAGATTATATGTTGATAGGTTCGCTTATATACGTGGAAAAGTGGATGCCACTCTCTTCACTAAAGAGGTCGACGAACATCTTCTGATAGTTCAGATTTATGTAGACGATATAATTTTTGGGTCAACGAATGAGAAATTGAGCAAAGATTTCGAACAGGTGATGAAGCAAAAATTCGAAATGTCATCAATGGGGGAGATGAAATTCTTTCTGGGTCTACAAGTTGAACAACTACCTGAGGGAATTTTCATTCACCAGACGAAGTACGTGCATGATATTCTAGAGAAATTTGGAATGTCAAGTTCTACTCCAGCTGCTACCCCACTTGCGACAAATCATGGGATTCACCCAGATCTCACGGGAGACAGGGCTGATGAAACGTTCTACCGTTCCATGATAGGTTCTTTGATGTATTTAACTGCTTCACGTCCTGATATAATGTACCCAACGTGCCTCGCAGCAAGATATCAATCTAACCCGAGAGCTTCACACATGATCATTGTCAAGAGGATATTACGCTACTTGAAAGGAACACCCACATTGGGGTTGTGGTATCCTAGAAAAGGCGATTTTACGCTCGAAGGGTATTCCGATTCGGATTTCGGATGCTGCAAAGTCAATACCAAATCAACAACTGTAGGATGCCAGTTTTTTGGTCCTAGATTGGTTACCTGGCAGTGTAAGAAACAAACTTCTGTGGCGCTATCTACATGTGAAGCGGAGTAAGTTTCTGCTAGCAGTTGCTGCTCTTAGATCATGTGGATACAGCAACAGATGCGCGACTACGGTTTGCAGTTTCTTAACACACCTCTGTTTGTTGATAATGAGGCCGCCATAAGTATAACTAAGAATCCAGTACATCACGCTAAAACTAAACATATAGAAATTAGTCATCACTTTATTCGCGATTGCTTCGAGAAAAAGTTGATACGAATTGAGAAAATCCACAGTGACGAACAAAAAGCTGATTTGCATACCAAAGCTTTTGATAAAAATCGGTTTCAATATTTGTTAAAACTTAATGGTATGAAATTGCTTTCGGTGTTGGATGGAATTATGAGCGTTGATGAGAGTACTGTTGCGGATGAAGACGAGAAACAATCTGCAATGGTTTGTCGATTTTTTACATGTTTTGGTATTTAGGGGGAGTAGATAGTTGTAAATAGATATATTTTCAGAAAATACAAAAACAGTAAAAAATGCAAAAATACAAAAACATGATAAAATTGAAAAAGAGCTTGTGTATATAGGGAAAATGATAGTACATCGGCTAGACAATTACAGTATGCTAAAGATATATAAAGACTAAATGAGTTAAACAGTCTCACTGATGATGTGTTGATAGGTTTTCGCACATTTAGTAGATTTATTCGGGATATAAACCTAAAATCTCAAACTTGTGAAATTCGTGGGGAACACTACTTGGATATATAGGTAACCCCTGAAATCTCGTTTGAAAGGTCTCGTATTCTGATATACTAGGTTTTTATACTCAATGATGTCTGGGGTATTATTCCGGGACTTCTGCTGAACGGAAGTTCTGACCTAGTCCTTGGATAATACTTTCACCAAATGCTTGAAGCATAGCATAAACCCTCAGCATGCAGATGAAACAATAAAATTGATAGTCGCTGCTGTTGTAGCTAAAAGATCCTCTAAAGGGGACATACTAAAAAGTCGAAGCTGATATCTCTCTGCGCATACTGTCACACCCCGACCACGTAAAACAACAAAACGTGGCGGAATCATCGGGGAGTGTTGTAACAGAATCATTGTTTCATAACACATGGGAAATTGAAATGCTGTTTTATTGATTTAAGAGTTACAATGTCTTAACAAACAAAGAAGTAATACAAAATTTAACTAGTCTTGCATCTTTTAATGTCACTAAGGCCTCGTCCAATCCTATGTGAGCATGCGTCAAAATTATCATCAAATATAGTACCTGAAACACATGTGAAAATACATCAGCATAAAAATGCCGGCGAGTACATAGGTTTTATGAAAAATAGGATCCATGACTTAGGTTTAAGAAAATGTTTAACCAAAAACTTGTCATGAATCCAGTTTAAGTGTTTTGCTTTTATAAAACGCTTGAAAATCGATGATAGGTATGTATAGTTAAAAAAATGATGTAAGGTTAAATGAATAACCAAGTAAAAATGAGTTTGTATAAAACAAACTGTTTTGTAAAACAATGTCTTGTGAAAAATCTGTTATGTCGGGCCTCCTAAATGTGCTTTCAAAGTTGATATTCAAAAGGCGTATGATACGGTCGACTGGAAGTTTCTCAAAAACAGTTTGATTGGTTTTGGTTTTCACCACACTATGGTTCATTGGATTATGCTTTGTGTTTCCACTACCACCTTTTCTATTTGTGTTAACGGGGAGGTCCATGGGTATTTTAAGGGAAGACGGGGGTTAAGACAAGGAGATCCGGTCTCTCCCTACTTGTTCACTCTTGTAATGGAGGTTTTAACGGCCATCTTACATCATGCGGTGAGGATTGATTCATCCTTCAAATTCCATAACAAGTGTGAGAGGCAACAAATTATCAATCTGTGTTTTGCGGACGACCTTTTTATTTTCTCGAAAGGGGAGATTGCTTCGGCTAGGTGCATTATGAAGTCGCTTGACTCGTTTTCTAAAATGTCCGGTTTGTTCCCTAGTGTTCAAAAAAGTACAGTCTATTTTTCTAACGTGCCATCATATGTAAAGACTGCCATTTTAAACCTTATGCCTTTTAAGGAAGGATCGTTACCGGTTAGATATTTGGGTGTGCCTCTCATATCATCGCGGCTTCTGTACAATGATTGTCAAATTTTGGTAGAGAAATTGGATAAACGGATCATGCATTGGAGGAATAAGTTACTCTCTTTTGCGGGGAGGCTGCAGCTTATCATATCGGTTTTGTCTTCTCTCCATATTTACTGGTCGTCTGTTTTTTTGTTGCCTAACCGGGTTATTGTTAGCTTGGAGGCCAAGATGCGCAATTTTTTATGGTCCCAAGATAGTTCGTTCCAGAAAGGTCGTGCTAAAGTCTCTTGGAAGTCGGTTTGTGTTCCTAAATACGAGGGCGGGTTGGGTATTCGTCGCATAGCTGATGTTAATACTGCTTTTATGACTTCGCATATTTGGAGCATTCTTATAAACCGTCGATCCTTGTGGGTTGAATGGGTTCATGCGTACAGGTTAAGAGGAAAAAGCTTTTGGGCTTGCAAGGCTCCATCTTCTTGTTGTTGGTCTTGGAGGAAATTGCTTCAGCTTCGTTCTATTGTGAGAAATTTTATTTGGTCCGAGATTGGTAATGGTGTTACAACTTCTGCTTGGTTCGATACTTGGAGCGAGTTAGGCCCTCTCGGGCAGTTTATTTCTCCTCGGCTCATCTCTAATGCGGGGTTTGATTTGTCGTCTAACGTCTCGGATGTCTATGCTAATAATCTATGGAGATGGCCAGATGCGTGGAGGGATTTATTTCCGGTGTTAAATCAGCTAGATCGTTTGGTGTTAAATCCGAATAAGTCTGACAAATTTAAGTGGCGAATTGGTGATCAGATACATGATTTTTCTTCGTTTCGTGCTTGGGATTCGGTGAGGCACAAAGAAGAGCAGGTAAATTGGTCTAACATTGTGTGGTTCTCGCAGTGCATTCCTCGTCATGCGTTTCTTATGTGGCTTATAATGAAACGGAAGTTGCTTACTCAAGACAAAATTTTGAGCTGGGATTTAGCGCGAAGAAAGAACATGAACATGCTTTGTTGTCTTTTATGTTATGCGAACCATGACTCTCATGAGCATCTTTTCTTTGAATGTGAGTTTTCCTCTCAAGTTTGGTTTATGGTTCGAAGTAAAGTGGGTATGGATATGGTTCCGGCTAAGTGGAATGATATTGTGGTGAGCTTGCGTGATCGGGCAAAATCGAAATCGGTTAGTGACTATGTTACAAGACTCGTAGTGGCGGCTAGTGCTTATTTCATTTGGCAGGAGCGTAATGCTAGATTGTTCAAGAATCAGATGCGTCCTCCGGAAGCTGTTCGTGATATTATTACTCAACAAGTGCGATATAAACTTATGGGAGCAAAGTTGAAGGACTGTGCTAATGTTCGAAGGGTTCTCGGTGATTGGGATATAAAGGATGCTGGTATGCGCTTTGATGGCGGCTGATTAGTGTTTAGGGTTTTGGCTTTCTAGTCATTGGTTGTCTAGTGGTGTTTTGTTGGTCGTTTGTTTTTGGTTTTGGTTTGTTTGTCTGGTTTTTGCCGTCTTAGGGCATGTCCTTAGACGGAACTAGTGTAGGCTTTCTACACTACTTGTGCTTTTTTGGTTGTGAATATATAAATCACCGGGGTAACCCTTTACCCAAAAAAAAATATGTTATTTGTATAAAATGTATAAGTCCAAATTGAATGATTTAAATAACGCTACGACATGTAATATAATACAAGCACTTATATATAGGAAGTACCAGCGGCGTATCCACCATGCATGTATCACATTACACACGTCTCGTTACTCAAATCACTTACCCAAACAAACCACCAATGTAAATTGCCCATGTCTAAACCATTTGTCAAATGTCTTTGTGAAAACCATGTCAAAATGTTTATGTCAAAATGTTTATGAAATGTATATGTCAAATGTCAATCATGTAATGTGTAAACAAAATGTCATGTATGGCAAGTGATATATGTATCAACTAAACCATAGGTAAAAAAAATGCACAAAACAATGTATTGAAGTAAAACTTAGTTTAAATCAATGTTATGTTTTGTGGAAATGCATGCTACAATGAATACGAACATTTATGCGGTATTGTGAAAATGCATACATCAAAGCCTTGTGACTGTGGTGATAAACCTTTAAACAAATTAAAGGTCTCTCGGTTTTTATGTTTAAATCGAATTCGGTCATTCCTTCCATCCAAACATACCTAGGATGTCAGGAACGGGAGTTGTCAATTCCTATGGTACCACTACCTACTAACGAGCAGCGTAGCTAATGTTAATGAATGTATATGATCCCACTTAAACAAACCAAACGTCATACCCAAAATGTAAGCATGTGATGAAATGAAAATGTACTGAGTATGATGAACATACATAGCATGAAATGTTATGTAAAACGATGTACTAAGTATGCACACAATGGGCATACATAGCATGTCATGTAAAATGTACTAAGTATGATGAACATACATAGCATGAAATGTTATGTAAAACGATGTACTAAGTATGCACACAATGGGCATACATAGCAAAAACATAATGAAATCATGTACTAATAGTGTACTAATGAACATAGCAAGTATATGATATAAAAGCATGAAATCCTGAAAGTAACAAGTAGGCACATGTGTTTCACCCCAAAATGTTTGAAAAACAGTAAAAGAGGGGTCTATGTACTCACTTGAGGGTGCTTAGAAGTCTTGAAAAACAACCAAACAAAGCTAGAGATCACGGAATCAAACGGCACCTAAATAGGTGTCTACATTAATAAACGGACCTATCGGAGGATCGGGTAGTACAAGGGTTCGTAAACCAAATAAGTATGGGAACTTATGTAATATGGTTTAACAAAGCCTACGTACTAAAATGAAACCTATCCTAAGTGCTTTTGACCCATTACGACCCGTTTAGGTAGCATACGCCACTTTAACGCGTCGTTTGCGTAAAACGCGTTCGGACCGCTTAACTAGTCCTATGACAAGTAAAATATGCCTTAACATGTCTAATATAGTTTAGATGTCAAAATTTAGTTTAGATGTCAAAATTTAGGTTACATATGCTTTAAATAAATTTTGGTGCAAAAAGGGCATTTTGGTAATTTACCTAAGGCATAAGAACTACTTATCATACAACTACTTAAACGACGTGACCATAAGGTATAACCTCGGAAGGTTATTCCTTATACAACTATGGTCTCCTAAAGTGTTTGGTCGGATCCTAATGATCGACCAAATGGGTCGGATTCGAAAGTATAAGCGATTGATTAGATCGCTTACCTTTACGACCCTAAACAAGCACAAATCTAAAAGCGACGAGCTAAACATGCTAGAACATGTTTAGTAAAGTTAGAAAATAGGTTTGGTATCAAAACAAACGGTTTTGATACCCTAGAGTAGTTTGGTTACAAAATACGCAAGAAAACGCATTTTGGCCGAAACTACAACTCGTCACTGAGCCTAGATAACGTGGTAATCAGTAGGTATAGTCGCTAGGGACTATAACCATCGTGATTACGCTCACGTTATGAAGTTCAAACGAACTTTGCATTGACCATAAACTGGTCAATGCAGAAAGTCAAACACAATTTGACTTTAACGCTAAAACGAACGAAAAATGCGAAAGAATACTTACAGAAGGTCCCCGCAAGATTGATTTCCGAGTATTTCTCAGGTATGAAGTGTTTATAACTCCAACTTAGAGAAAATCTCAGAATCAAGTGGGTTTGAATGAAGTTGGGGTTGGGTATTTATAGGAAAGGCAAAACCGTTAGGATCGTTTCTCGATAATCGAGCTTCAATCTTGGCCATACAAGTGGGCACATGGTTTTGCCATACAAGGGGTACCCAAATACCAGCCCATAGAATCAAAATCAGGGGTTAAAAACCATGGGAGGATGATATAGAGGCCAGGTTCAATGTTTCTGCAAGTCTGCTGGTCTGGGACTCCTTTACGGACCGTAAGAGGTCCCATACGGTCCGTAAGGACCCTAGGTGCTGGCAGCAAGTTTGCAAAATTGGCAGAACAGGCCCCTGTGACTCCGAACTTGGTTTTTTGATGTGTTTTGGCACGTTTAAGCCCTGTTAACCCAATTTTAAGGATCTAAAATGAATTTAAAGTATAGGGAACTTGAAACATGCTCAAAAATATGTTGGATGTCGGTTCGTTTGGCCGTACGGTTGCGTTGTTCGGTTAATTACGACGGAAGTCGTAACGGACGCAAAAACGATCCAAATTGCGCGGCGAATGGATTTTTGACAAGCCAATCACTAAAACATAATATTTTAATGATTACATAAATTTTTGGATGTCCGGATGTATTCAGAACGTAAGTTATGCGCGAAAATGCAAACTTATGCACTTTTTGACGCTTTTAGTCCCTGAATGACCCAAAAGTTTATTTTAGCACACCGAACACCTCAAAGCCTATTTCTAAGCTATATCAAGGATATTTAGGGTATGTTTAACTTATGGTCAAGTTCCGGAATGTTCGTTACAGTACGAATCGGCATACTTTCGCAGTTTGTCGATTTTAGTCCCTGTAAGCGAATAAACTTGATTTCGGCACACCAAACCTTCCAAAATTTATTTCTAAGTTATGTAAAGGTTATTTAAGGTATGTTAAGCCTATGTCACTATTCCGGAGTGTTTGTTGCATTAAACTGGTTATATTTACGCATCAGTGCGCGTATAACCCTCTAGAAAGCGATCTAAAGCCCGAAATCGAACAAGAGTTGATATGTGCAAATGATACATATGTTTATACAAATCCCAAGTATGGAATACAATATTTCATTGGTTTGGTATTTGTTTGATGGCTGAAGTGACACAGGTGTCACACATACGGAAGTATGGACCTGAGATACCTCGGCGCTCGCATACCTAATTTATGTACAGATATCATTGTAGTATACTCACCTGTAAGACTGAATATTGAGATTCTAGATACGGGAGTATATTCAAGAGGTGGGACACATGATTTGAGCTAAGTTCATAAGTCACCTAAATCATATCCTGAATAGATTGAAATCTGTGTGAGAATTTAAGATGGATCAGTATATCGACAATCGAGGTGAATTGTTTAAGTCTGAGCATGTAATTAAGCTTAACGGTACTAGTAATTTGTCTGAAAAGCTGATATGATTCCCTGACACGCTCGCCAAAAATAAGTTTGTATATAGTTCAATTTCTTTATTTTCTGCAATTTAAGTTTTCTGTTATTTCATTTTTAGTTTAGATCACTTTAAAAATCCAAAAAGATTTTCCTTTTCTGCTTTATTTTAGACAAACCAAAGTAGAGAGTTGATTGTTGGATTCTCGGAGATTGAAGCAGATGCAGGAAAGTTCTGAGCTGAAGAATGAGGAGAGCTTACTTTGTCAGAGATTAAGATGTTTTCAAAGTTAAAACAAGTTCATTAAGTTGACGCTTGTTACATTGTTTTTAGAAAATGTGAAAATGTTTTTACAAAATCAGTTTGATTCGTCAAATGATCAACCAAGGTCATTAAATTGAACTTGGTAGATTAATCGAGTGATCAGGGTCATCAACTTGGACCTGAATACTTGAGTGGATTTCTATAAGCTGATTAAATTTGTGTTAGTGATTTATTATTGGAAAGATAGTTTGTAATGTTATTGTTTGAGACACAGGTTTGGACTTTATTATTCCCAATGGAAGCTAACTGTCAAAGCGTGAACCAGATTTCTCAGATTCTAGCATATCGAGAGAGGGAGTCTGTGAAAGGGGGAGTCTGGATCAACAGCTAAAGGGGAGTCAGGTTGTGATTCTAAACCTGTGAAGAATGATTATGATGAGAAGATAGAGAGTTGGAGAAAAGACCAAGACTGAAGACTCAGGAGCTGAAGACTACGTCAACATCCAAGGGGGAGTCTGTTGATGCATGGAATGTCTGTTGACTTCGTCTGGATTACGTCTTAGGTCAAGATAGAGTCTTGAAAGTCAAAATTAGATTATATGTTGATAGGTTCGCTTATATGAACACATGTAAGTAGGTCCGCTTTAATGGTCATCATATGGTCCGCTTATGTGTCAAGTTGGTAGGTTCGCTTGTATGGCAGGTCACTTGAAGCGAACCTAACCATACTATATATAGGGACATTCAAGCGAACCTGATGAGTAGTCGTGTATGTTGAAGCGGATCTGTTGAGAGCTTTTGTTACCAAAACTCTCTCAAATTAGTCTCGAAAAGCAATAAAAAGAAAGGAATTGAATAGGAAAAGCTGTGTTACTTCGCATATATTGATTCCGCCTTTATACGTGAAGATGAACTATCTCAACTGACTGTTTAGGGTCAGAACACGGTCCAACACATGTCACTACTGAAATCTGCCATAAAGTCAGCTAAGGCTTGGGATTTAATGGCGGTTCTAGGTTCATATCTTATATCGTAAGCACTGAGCTTCACTGCCCACTTAGCCATCCTTCCTGACATTTCAGGTTTCCTGAGAACATTCTTAATTGGAAAATTAGTCTTAACAGTAATAGCACGTGTTTCAAAATAGTGTCTGTCACGCCCCCAAAATCCACATGCAGAGTACCACCGCCTGGAGGCGTGACTGACCAGGATCAAGCCACCAATCATATTGAACATAACAAGTAATAAGTAATAATTCAACCACACAATATGAAAGGTGTTCAATTCAAAAACGTAGTTAAGTGTTTAGCGGAAGCATAATCGTAAAACCCAAGGTAAGTATTAAGTACGAAATGAAGTAGTGTTTCTAGCATGGCACACACTGCCATGTTCCACAACGACCGCGCCTCCCTGTGCAAGCTCCATGAGTACCTAACGACCTGCAAGGCATATAACAATGAGTCAACAACAAAGTTGAGCGAGTTCACAGTTAGTTGTCTAGTTATAGTATTCGTTTCATAAATCGTATGTTCGTTTTGTAAACCATGTATCGTATTAATTCGTATCGCGGTCTCCCAGACATGTGTGCGAAGATTAGTGGGGGCTTCCCATGTGTTACTAGACTGTGTGTATCGACTGCTATGAAAATGTAAGAGGTGCCCTAAGTCAATGTCTATCAGCATTGACCCTTTGCCCATAGTCCGTTAGTACACGTCCGTTCGAACGACACGGTGTGAGGTTTGTTAAACCTAATAGCGCTATTAACTAATGACCTGCTCGCCATAGGCCTCGGCGATTAAGTCGATATAAATGAGGGACTTCATGATAGAGGTTTGGTCCAGTGTGTATACTTGGCATCCTACTCCCAAAGGATGGTTGTAATTACCGTTTAGTTCATTTACCCATTCCCAACCCTTGGGAATCCCATGCCTTGGAAAGAGTGTGAACTTACCTTGGTTTGCTCGGCAGATACACGAAAAAAGTTACTTGAGCTATAAGGGGTCAACCACGTCCTAACATGGTTACCATACAAGTCAGGTCTAGGTTCAAGTAGTGAACGTATGTTTACACATAAGCTAACAGGTTACGAACACGTACTGATCATGGCAAACACATATTGTCATGCTAACAGTCATAACATAACATTTTCATGCTTGTGCGATTCAAAAGATTGGGCTCGCACAAGTCTAACAGCCTTGTGCGATTCACCCATTGAACCCCAAAGATACCCGACCCAAACAATTAGAAGCCCAATAATGACAAACAGTGATCTTGTGTGGTCCAGGTGGACTTGTGCGATCCAGACGACTTGTGCGATCCAGTTAAGTTGTGCGACTGGGTTGGGCCATTCGGCCCAATAACATAAATCAAGTCCAAGCACTGTGTAAGGCCCAAGGCTTGTGCGATCGACATGGTGTTGTGCGATCCACAAGGTCTTGTGCGATCATGCAGTTCTAAGTTATACATTGTGCTTTAATGATTGTACTTAGCTTGTGCGACTACACTTGTGCGACCAGAGCTTGTATGATCAGATCAGATCAGATCTTGTGCGATCTGATCTTGTGCGACTGGCTTTATGTGACTGATTAATTCTTTCCTAAATTCATGCAATTGGTTACAATCACCCTAACAGTTTCCATCTATGCATCAAATCGGTCAAACAATCAAACAGTTTCCAACTTGCATATGGATCGATCAAACTAAGGGTTCAAACATCTAATTCTTATGAACCCTAATCGAAAACAAAGCATGAACAATAGTTTACCATAACATTCAATCGGATTAAACACTAGGACTAACACATACCATCCGAGTTCAAACATATCACAGTCGATTTACATACATCCATTCGGTTCCTAAAATCAATAACATGCAATCCGATTCACATAAACATCCTCACATAAACATCATCATTCATCATATATGCAACCTTAACCATTATATCAAATCATGGAATCATAACATCATTAAACAAATCATGAAACACTAACCGATTAAAGATAGAATGAGGATGATCCGAATCAAAAGCTTAGAGAGAGAGATGGGGGTGTTCGCCGTCGGCTTCGAGAGGAGAGAAAGAGAGAATAGGGTTTGTGTGTGTTGAGAGATTTGCAACTAATGAGGAGTATACATCCTCCTCATGGGTTATGCGGCACAAAGGAGTGGGCCAAACCCATCATGGGCTGCCCATTGGATTCGGATACAAAGATTGTGGCTCGAATGGGATTGTGCGATCGAGTGGTTGTTGTGTGATCGGTTCGTTTATGTACATACATTCGTTTCACATAATCACATAACATAACATTCAATTAATCAACAAAGTTCACATAATCACATAATGTTCACATCGGTTACATCAAAGTACAAAGAGGGGTTTGAAATACGAGTTGTCACAGTGTCTTAATTTAGTAGAGGCCATAATTAAGGCTAAAATAAGTTTTTCTAAATGTGAATACTTGGATTCGGCATCAAGCAAACTCTTACTTACATAATAGACAGGATGTTGTGTACCTTCGTGATCCTTAACAAGGACGGCACTTACTGCTTTAGAGGATACTGCGAGGTATAAGGATAACACATCCCCTTTTTCTGGTTTCATCAAGGCAGGAGCTGAGGATAGGTAATCCTTAAGAGCTTTGAGAGCATTTTCGTGCTTTTCAGTCCAATCAAATTTTTTGTTTTTCCTCAAAATGTCGTAGAATTCCTTGCATTTTTCTGAGGATTTGGATATGAACCTGTTTAAGGCTGCGATCCTCCCTGTTAATCTTTGCACATGCTTGGCATTAGCAGGAAATTTAATGTTCACGATAGCCTTAATTTGCCCTGGACTTGCTTCAATGCCTCTTTTTGTCACCATATACCCTAGGAATTTACCTGCTTTTACACCAAAATGACACTTGGAAGGATTTAGTTTCATATTAAATTTATCAAGGATATTGAATGCTTCCTTCAAGTCTCTAAGGTGATCCTCAGCTTTTTTAGACTTAACCACCATGTCATCTATATAGACTTCCATAGTTTGTCCAATTTGATCCTTGAACATCATATTGACTAGTCTTTGATAAGTAGCACCTGCATTTCTTAGTCCAAATGGCATAGCAATATAACAATAAATACCAGTTGGGGTCATAAAGGCTGTATCCTCTTGATCAGATGGTTCCATCTGAGTTTGCTGAAATCTAGACGAAGCATCCATAAAAGTTAACAGTTCATAACCCGCGGTAGCATCCACCATGGAGTCAATGTGGGGCAATGGGAAAGGATCCTTGGGACATGCCTTATTTAAATCGGTGAAATCGACACATACCCTCCACTTTCCGTTTTTCTTTTGAACAACAACCACATTGGCCAACCATCTTGGATACTTGACCTCTCTAATCATACCTGCTCAGAGTAATTTTTCTACCTCCTCCTGGATAATGGCATTTCTCTCTGGTGCAAACTTCCGCCTCTTTTGATGGATTGGTTTGAATGACCTGTCAATGCCATGTTTATGAGTAATTATATCTTTTGATATACCTGTCATATCTTCGTGTTTCCATGCAAAGGTAGTTTTTCTCCTCTTGAGGAAGGATACCAAATCCTCTTCTATTTTGCCAAGGATCCCTGATCCTATGTAAATCTTGGATTCAGGATCATGAGGATCCATAAGGATTTCTTTCACATCCTGCTCTTTTGCCTCCAAGACATCCCTTGGAGGATACTTTAATTGCTATTGCTCCCTTGGCGTTGAGGCTGGTTTCATTGATGATGTGTAGCAATTCTTAGCCTCTTGCTGATCACTCTCAATTTTCACCACCCCCCATGGACTAGGAAGCTTCACACATTGATGATAAGTGGATGGGACTGCCTTCATGTCATGTATCCAAGGCCTGCCAAGGATAACATTACAACAAGATAAGCAATCTATAACACAAAAATTTTGATAAGAATGTAGTCCTTCGATATAAATTGGGACTTTGATGTCCCCCAGAGTATTCTTGGTCTTCCCGCTGAATCCCACAAGTACTGAGGATCTTGGTACAATATCGGATTCAGGAATATTCATCTTCTTTAGGACATCAAGTTGGATGATGTTCACAGAGCTTCCTCCATCTATAAGGATCCTGCGATAGAAATAAAAAGAGTAATAACAAGACCGTCATGATGAGGATCCTCAATGTCAACACGATCATCCTCATCAAAAGTTATAACTTTATCCTTGGTAACACTGGATGTTCGGATGGGTCTGTCTCCATTGTCCATTTTGGTTTCCTTGGCATGTCTTTTGGATGCTGAAAAGGAAGTACCACAAATGTCTGATCCTCAGGATATAAAGTTTATGACTTGTGCATCTGCTGGGGGAGCAGGAGCCTTTTCCGGGATCCTTTCAGGATCCTAGATCCTTGACTTCTTTCGTCCCAAAAGTTCTTTTAAGTGCCCCTCGCTCAAAAAATAGCCGATCTCTTTCCTTAGTGCAATACACTCTTCAGTGAGATGCCCAAAATCCTCGTGATATGCACACCATTTGCATTTGTCTTTCGCAACAGCTGGTTTATCACTTTTTCTTGGCCACTTAGCTTTCTCACCTAAATTCTGCATTGCAAGAATTAGTTCATTGTTATCAACAGAAAAACAATATTCAGAGATCGGAGGATAATCCTCATCATCCTCTTCTTGTTCTACTGCATGCACATTCTGGTTATCAGACTTGTTGTTGGATTTGAACTTGTTATTCTTGAGGATCCTGCTAGTCTCTCCTGGATCCTTTTGTCATCCTCTAACCGGATGAACCTAAGGGCCCTGGTTCTTACTTCATCGAGATTCCTGCATGGGGTCATAACAAGATCATCATAGAATAACGAATCCCTAAGTAAACCCATTTTAAAGGCTTCTACAGCCGTGGCTATATCCAAGTTAGGAATATCCAAGGATTCTTTACTAAACTTAGTGATATAATCTCCATCCTTTCTATGTATTGAGCCACGTGTTCTTCAGGATCTGTTGAGCCATCATATAACTTCATGGTTGGTATTTGGAACCTTTTGGGTAGCTCAGCATCACAAATAAGTGGTGCAAAACGAGATATCTTATGGCTCCCATCTGCAATCTCAGGAATGGGTTTAACCACCCTGGAACGCTGGATATCATATCCTTAAGCTTTTGTAACTCCCTAGCCATAGCTTGGTTGATACCTGTATCCTGCATAAGGCCATGGTTAGCAGTATAAGAATTATTGAAAGTGTTACTGATTTGCATGAATCATGGAATGACTAAAGCTAATTGCACAAAACTCCCTGATCGCACAAGATCAGATCATACAAGATCTGATCGCACAAGTACCAGTCGCACAAGTTCAGTCACACAAGATTAGTGCAACTGATTAAACACAGCGTACAACACAGCTTTTGCATGATCGCACAAGACCTTGTGGATCGCACAAGATAGTGCTGATCGCACAAGGCTTGGGCCACACACGAACATTTGACTGTTGGGCCTTGAGGCCCACTATCCACTCGCACAACCCAAATGGATCGCACAAGTTGTTCGAATCGCACAAGCTCACTGTTGTCTTTTATTTGGGCCGGCATGCTGCTGGACTTCTTAACTGTTGGGCCGGGTTTTCATTAGAACGCACAACATGTTGGGCCGGGTACTATTGGGCTTATATTTGAATCGCACAAGTAAGAATGTGTTATGCTCGTGAGTGTTAACTGTCTACCATGATCCATACGTGTTGATAACCTGTTAATTCCGTGAAAACTTATGTGTATTAATTGAAAACAAAACCTGACTTGTATGGTAACCATGTTAGGACGTGGTTGACCACTTATAACTCAAGTGACCTTTCTGTGTATCTGCCGAGCAAACCAAGGTGAGTTCACACTTCCAAGGCATGGGATTCCCGGTGGGTTGGGAATGGGATTGGTCGCTATGATAGATGTCACACCCCCAAAATCCCACCTGCGGAGTACTACCGCTTGGAGGCGTGACTGACCAGGATCCAGCCACCAATCATACTGAACAAGCATATAAGCAGTTATAAAAGTTTAACCAATACGATTGGTGTTTCAAAACAAACAAGTTAAGTTGCAAGCGGAAGCATAAGTTAAAGTTATAACATCAGTTCAAATGTTTTCAAATAGAACATGACACGCAGCGATCCGTGTCCCACGACGACCCTCCTCCATGCAAGCTCCAGCTGAGTACCTATGGTCCTGCAAAGCATGTAGTAACGAGTCAACAACTAGTTGAGTGAGTTCACAGTTGGGTGTTCGTTTTAGTTGTTTCGAAAACAGTTTCCTTTAACTGGCATCCTGCCGTGGGGGTTACCCCATAGTTTAAAAACGTGACTTGTTCATTCCCAGTTACTCCGGCATTCCAGCCGTGGGGGCTACCCCATGTTAGTTATCAGGCATTTCGGCCGTGGGGGCTACCCCATGCGTACACTAGACTCGTTACCATATCGACTGCTGACTGTAGTCATGTTTATGTGCCCTGAAAACATCAATGTCTATCATCATTGACGTGCCCCAGATCCATTAGTTCACGCCCGTCCTCTGCGGCACGGTGTGAGGTTTGTCAGACCTAAATAGCGCTATCTAACTAATGACCCGCTCGCCATTGGCCCGGCGATTAAGTCGATACAAAAAGGAGGGACTTCGTGATAGAGTTTTAGTCTAGTACGAGTTATCCGTCCATCCGGACGAGGAATCACATTCCTGAACCATAGCCGTCCTACCCAAGGAGGACGAGGAACCCACGTTCCTTAACCCCGTTCCCAACCCAGGGAATCCCATGCTTTGTAAAGGGTGTGAACTCACCTTGGTTTGCTCGGTAGTAACACAGAAAGGTCAATCAATTTGCAGGTAATCAATTAGGTCCTATCACAGATATTTTTCGTATCAGATTCAAGCCAAGCAGTGCACGTATGTTCATCACGCATTGTACACAGGTAATAATCATGGCAACACGTTTAACATTAACAGTTCACAGTTAACAGTCAAACACAACCCAAAGTCTAAGTGTGAGGCCCTAACCGTTGGGCTCGTAATGACAGGCCCAAAACAACGCATTAAACAGTTAACACAGAAGTCCACTAGGCCGGCCCATTAACTAAGGCCCGTAACTAAGCAAGCCCACTAAGTGTGGTCTCGAGTCGCAACCGGACTCGCAACATGGTTTCGAGTCATGCTGTTTGTGTTGATCATAGGTGGTTGCGAGTCGCAACCTATGTCGCAACCGTGGTCTCGGCTTGTCATGTTTTGGTCTCGAGTCGCAACGGGACTCGTAACCTGTGTCGCAACCTGTGGTCTCGGTTCATCATGCTGTGGTTGCGAGTCGTAACCAGGTGTTCTCGACTCGCAACTGGTGTCGCAACGTGGAGGTTTCGAGTCGCAACCAGGGGTCTCGACTCCCCAACAGTTGCTGATCCTGCACAGTTGTACTATCCAATAGAATTTGAATGTCATGCAACACAAATATTGTACTATCCACTAAAACATGTTTTGTTGTCTAACAATTACCAAAAACGGATCAAACAATTCAGATTTCAAACATTCAAACCACATTCATATCATATTCAACAAGTTCTTCATATATTCAAGTCATGTTCATCAAGTTCTTCAACATTCATGACATAAATAACCCTTATTCGACAAGATTATGAACCACAATGCAACATACTTAAACATAACACCATAAACTCGGCTTTATACTAAGCCGATTACATGATATATGTAAACCGGTTTCATGAACATTAATAACTAGTAGTTTAAACTTCATTTAAACACAAGGTATCATCACCTATCATGCAATATATCCGAAATCAAGACATGTTAACCGGTTCCTCACAATCATGCCTATAATCTTATCTTTTGACAACAAATAGCTATTTTCTATCAAACAAACATCTTGATAAGCAACCATCTCATGTAAAAACAACTTAGTAAGCAAACATAATGTCATAATATCACCAATCCAAGCACAAAACACAACAAAGATTACTAACCGGTTGAGAGATGGGAAGGGTGAACTCTAATGTTGATTCCAAGCTTGAATTCCGAAAATCCTAGTGCCAACCGATTTGATCCGAGAATGGGGGGAGTGTGCTTGTGTTCTTAGGGTTTTAGTAGGAGAGTGTGTAGAGGAGGGTGAGTGTGGTTGTCCAAAGAGTGGTAAGGTTGACAAGGAGTATGATATATATACTAGTTCCACAAGGTGCACCCTAAAGGGCTTATAAGTCGGCTAAGGGGTTTACGGCCCATTTGGCCCAACCGGTCACTATTCACTCGAGACCTCGTGGTCTCGAGTCGGGTCCTTTGTTCTCGGTCGGGTTCTCGGCTCACATATAACACGTACATATATACATACCAATGCACACATGACAAAGCACATAACACATAAAAGGTTCACGTTTAACATTAAGTTTAATCAGTTAACTAGTCACATAACGTACAAGTATGTTGCATCAAGACACAACGAAGGTTCTAGATTTCGAGTTGTCACATCATCCCCAAGTTGAAAGAAATTTCGTCCCGAAATTTGATGGCACTCACTGAGGAAGCTAGTCAAGTTGTAAGGTTTTCCCGGTTATCCTGGGGTGTCACATCCACCCCCCGTTGATCTGGAATTTCATCCCGAAATTCCGTAGCTTCAGCCTCAGTAGCGGTTGTACTGTTCTCAAACAGTTGGGGATACTTTTGTTTCATCCGATCTTCGCGCTCCCAGGTGAACTCTGGGCCGCGACGTGAGTTCCAACGAACTCGAACGAGAGGTATTCTAGTGCTCTTGAGGACCTTAACATCCTGGTCCGTGATTTCGACTGGTTCTTCGACGAATTTCAACTGTTCGTCGATCGTGAGTTCCTTCAGAGGAACTACGTGCGTCTCATCTGACAGACACTTCTTCAGATTCGACACATGGAAAACGTTGTGAACTGCACCGAGTTCTGCTTGTAAGTTCAGTCTGTAGGCCACCTTGCCTATTTTCTCAATGATTTCAAAAGGTCCAACGTATCGTGGGTTGAGTTTGCCTCGTTTACCAAAACGAACCACACCCTTCCAGGGTGAAACTTTGAGTAATACCCGCTCCCCAACCTGGAGCTCAAGTGGTTTCCTGCCCTTATCGGCGTAGGCCTTCTGACGGTCTCGAGCGGCCGCCATGCGTTGTCGTATTTGAGCAATCCGCTCAGTAGTGTCCACCACATGTTCTGGACCAGTGATTTGACTATCTCCCACCTCTGCCCAACAAAGAGGTGACCGGCATTTACGTCCGTACAATGCCTCAAACGGAGCAGCTTTGATGCTGGTGTGGTAGCTGTTATTATATGAAAATTCCACAAGTGGCAGATGCTTCTCCCAGCCGTTGCCAAAGTCGATTACACATGCCCGAAGCATGTCTTCTAAGGTCTGAATAGTTCGCTCGGACTGCCCGTCCGTCTGTGGGTGATACGCTGTGCTCATATCCAAACGTGAGCCAAAAGATTTGTGCATTGCTTGCCACAGCTCTGAGGTAAAACGCGCGTCTCGATCCGAGATAATAGAAGTGGGCACCCCGTGCCTCGAAACAACTTCCTTGAGATATATTTCCGCTAGAGTGGAGAATTTATCTGTTTCCTTAATTGCCAAGAAGTGTGCGGACTTTGTAAGTCGATCCACGATCACCCAGATAGTATCGTTTCCGCGTTGTGATCTAGGTAGGCCAGTGACGAAATTCATGGAAATTTGCTCCCATTTCCATTGTGGTATCTCTGGTTGTTGGAGTAGGCCTGAGGGTTTCTGATATTCCGTCTTGACTCGCGCACAAGTCAAACACTTGCTGACGTAGGTTGCTATGTGGGCCTTCATGCTAGGCCACCAATACGTAGTTTTAATATCGTGGTACATCTTGTCCGAACCAGGGTGTACCGAGTAGCGAGATTTGTGCGCTTCATCCATCACAAGTTCTCGCAAGTCGCCATAGAGTGGGACCCAAATGCGTCCTGTTACGTAGTAAGCACCGTCTTCCTTCTGTTCTAGGCGTTGCCTTGACCCGCATAGGGCTTCAGCTCTAACGTTTTCTGGTTTCAGTGCTTCTATCTGAGCAGCTCGTATTTGCGAAGGTAGACTAGAATGGATCGTGTGTTGTAGAGCTCTTACGCGCTTAGGCGCAGTGTCCTTTCGACTGAGGGCGTCAGCCACGACATTGGCCTTGCCCGGGTGATACCTGATAGAGCACTCGTAGTCATTCAGCAGCTCGACCCATCGTCGTTGCCGCATATTCAGTTCCTTCTGTTTGAATATGTGCTCTAGGCTCCTGTGGTCGGTGTAGATGGCGCACTTGGTTCCGTACAGGCAATGCCGCCATAGTTTAAGTGCGAAAACAACAGCTCCCAGCTCTAAATCATGCGTAGTGTAGTTCTTCTCGTGGACCTTGAGTTGTCGTGAGGCGTAGGCTATGACTTTATCCCGTTGCATCAATACACAACCAAGACCTTGAATTGATGCATCACACTAAACCACAAAATCTTCTGTGCCCTCTGGCAGTGAAAGGATAGGTGCACTGCAAAGTCTATCCTTTAGATGCTGAAAAGCTATCTCTTGTGCATTTCCCCAATGATAAACAACGCCTTTCTGCGTTAGCGAGGTGAGAGGCTGTGCGATCTTAGAAAAATCCTTAATGAATCTCCTGTAGTAACCTGCCAATCCCAAGAATTGGCGAATTTCCTTTGGTGTGCGAGGCGCAGGCCAGTTCTTAATAGAGTCCACTTTGGATGGATCAACGTGAATCCCATCCTTGTTCACCACGTGTCCTAGGAAATGGACTTCACGAAGCCAGAAGTCGCATTTCGAGAACTTTGCGTAAAGCTGTTCTGTTCGAAGGAGTTCCAAAATAAGTCGTAGATGCTGTTCGTGCTCCTCCTGACTCTTAGAATAGATCAGGATGTCGTCGATGAAGACTATAACAAACTTGTCTAGGTAAGGCTTGCACACTCGGTTCATCAAATCCATGAAGACTGCGGGTGCGTTTGTCAGCCCAAACGGCATGACCAAAAACTCATAGTGCCCATATCGAGTTCTAAAGGCTGTCTTAGAGACATCTTCTTCTCGAACTCTCAGCTGGTGGTATCCCGATCTCAGATCGATCTTTGAGTAGTAGCTCGACCCCTGCAACTGGTCGAACAAGTCGTCAATGCGCGGTAGAGGATAACGGTTCTTCACAGTCACTTTGTTGAGTTCACGATAGTCGATGCACATTCTGAAGGTACCATCCTTCTTCTTCACAAATAGTACTGGGGCTCCCCAAGGCGATGAGCTAGGACGAATGAAACCCTTATCCAGGAGTTCTTGTAGTTGCGTAGAGAGTTCTTCCAACTCTGATGGGGCTAAACGATAAGGTGCACGGGCTACAGGCGCAGCTCCAGGAGCTAGTTCAATCTGAAACTCGACCTGGCGATGGGGCGGAAGACCAGGTAATTCCTCAGGGAATACCTCAGGATAGTCACGTACAACTGGAAAATCTTCTAGCTTCTTCTCTTTCTCTGTGGTATCAGTAACTAGAGCCAAAATCGCAGTGTGGCCCTTTCGTAAGCACTTCTGGGCCTTAAGGAGAGAGATGATGTTCTCAACAGCACTTCTCTTGTCGCCACGAATCATGAGAGGTTCACTACTTAAACCAGGAATACGAACGATCTTCTCGTTGCAAAGAATCTCTGCTCGGTGTTGGGATAACCAATCCATCCCAATGACAACGTCGAAACTACCCAAAACGATAGGAATAAGGTCAATAGAGAAAGTCTGGTTAGCGAGAATAAGTTGGCAACCCTTGACTACGTGTGAGGCTTCCAAGCTCTTACCATTTGCTAGCTCTACAGTGTGCTTGTTGCTCAGGGGTGTTGGAATTCGCTTAAGCATTTTACTAACTTCTAGTGACACATAGCTAGTATCGGCACCCGAATCAAATAAGACTGTAACATAAAAGTCGTCGAGAAGGAACTTACCAGTCACCACGTTGGGATCATTCCTTGCTTCACCTTGACCAATCACGAACACTCGTCCCCTAGCACCATTGTTGTTGTTGTGGTTCCCATTGTTACCATTCCCCTGATTGTTGTTGTTGTTGTTCTGGTTCAGTTGGGGACAATCCTTCTTGAAGTGGCCTTCAGCTCCACACTGAAAGCACCCTTTGTTGTTACCCTGTTGCTGTCGCTGGTTCTGCTGAGGTTGCTGACGATTCTGATTGGCGGGGTATGCGCTCCTGCAATCCTTTGCAACATGACCAGGCTTGTTGCACCGATGACAGTTGCCCCTGGTGCATGGCCCACTGTGGTGTAGGTTGCAACGATTGCATTTGGGGTGACTCCCCTTGTACCCACCATGGCTTTGACCACCAGACGATTGCTGACTGGGGCTCTTGTGGTCGTCAGTCTTTCTCTGCTGAGACTGAGATTGCACAGAAGTTGAACCCCTGCTTGAAGTTCCATCCCATTTCCGTTTGTCCCCACTAGAGGTACCAGAAGTAGTTGCAGCACCTATGCGCTTGGGTAATTTGTTCTGCTCCACCGCCTGATCAGTAAGTCGGTGAGCCAACTGGACAACCTGCTGGATAGTAGTCAAGTTTGCTGAAGTCACATGACTTTGGATCTCTGGCACCAAGCCCTTGAGATAGAGTTCAATTCGCTTATACGGAGGGTCCACCATAGTAGGACACAACAAGGCAAGCTCATGCGATCTCTTAGTGTACGCCTCAATCTCTGACCCCGTCATCTTGAGATTGTAGAACTCATCTTCCAGCTTATGGATGTCATCGCGACTGCAGTATTCCTCCTTGACCATTTCCTTGAAAGTTTCCCATGGGGTGGCGTTGGCAGCAACCAACCCCAGCATTTGCACTTGAGCATTCCACCACGTGAGGGCCAAACCCTCGAGAGTACCAGTAGCATACTTCACCCTGCGCGCTTCAGGGCATTCACACATTTCGAACACAGATTCTAGTTTCTCAAACCAGTGTAGGAGACCTACTGCTCCTTCAGTTCCGCTAAAAGTAGTGGGTCGGCAATCCATAAAGGTCTTAAAAGTGCACACCGGTGCCTGAGCATATTGACCTAAGGTAGGTGAAAGAAAGACAGAGTTTAACACAAAGGTTGGTTTACGAGAGTAGGACCCAAATGATCCTAGAACAAATTCGGACTGCAGGATATACCTCCTGCGTTTGCAGCTGCAAGCGCTGCGGCAACTCGTTCGTTGATCAAAGCCGTCAACTGGGCTTGTGTCATGTTAACGCGTCCAGACATGATTCTTCATATCAAGAGTAACACGAGTGAGAGAGGTTTGCGAAAGTACGATAGTAGGATAGAGTAAGCACGCATGCGTTCAAGCAACAGTAGTTATACTAATCAAGCATACCATGAGCAATGTACTAAGTATCTAACAAGTAGGCAATATACACATATCATATCACCTAGAATGTCGAGCCTTGCATGTGGAGTGGAGCGTCGTTGTGGACCGTTGAGCACTATACCGGTTATAGTCTGGTTTTAACAAAAATGTTTCCCCTTTATTAAAACCAAGTTCACTATAACCAATGGCTCTGATACCAATCTGTCACACCCCCAAAATCCCACCTGCGGAGTACTACCGCTTGGAGGCGTGACTGACCAGGATCCAGCCACCAATCATACTGAACAAGCATATAAGCAGTTATAAAAGTTTAACCAATACGATTGGTGTTTCAAAACAAACAAGTTAAGTTGCAAGCGGAAGCATAAGTTAAAGTTATAACATCAGTTCAAATGTTTTCAAATAGAACATGACACGCAGCGATCCGTGTCCCACGACGACCCTCCTCCATGCAAGCTCCAGCTGAGTACCTATGGTCCTGCAAAGCATGTAGTAACGAGTCAACAACTAGTTGAGTGAGTTCACAGTTGGGTGTTCGTTTTAGTTGTTTCGAAAACAGTTTCCTTTAACTGGCATCCTGCCGTGGGGGTTACCCCATAGTTTAAAAACGTGACTTGTTCATTCCCAGTTACTCCGGCATTCCAGCCGTGGGGGCTACCCCATGTTAGTTATCAGGCATTTCGGCCGTGGGGGCTACCCCATGCGTACACTAGACTCGTTACCATATCGACTGCTGACTGTAGTCATGTTTATGTGCCCTGAAAACATCAATGTCTATCATCATTGACGTGCCCCAGATCCATTAGTTCACGCCCGTCCTCTGCGGCACGGTGTGAGGTTTCTCAGACCTAAATAGCGCTATCTAACTAATGACCCGCTCGCCATTGGCCCGGCGATTAAGTCGATACAAAAAGGAGGGACTTCGTGATAGAGTTTTAGTCTAGTACGAGTTATCCGTCCATCCGGACGAGGAATCACATTCCTGAACCATAGCCGTCCTACCCAAGGAGGACGAGGAACCCACGTTCCTTAACCCCGTTCCCAACCCAGGGAATCCCATGCTTTGTAAAGGGTGTGAACTCACCTTGGTTTGCTCGGTAGTAACACAGAAAGGTCAATCAATTTGCAGGTAATCAATTAGGTCCTATCACAGATATTTTTCGTATCAGATTCAAGCCAAGCAGTGTACGTATGTTCATCACGCATTGTACACAGGTAATAATCATGGCAACACGTTTAACATTAACAGTTCACAGTTAACAGTCAAACACAACCCAAAGTCTAAGTGTGAGGCCCTAACCGTTGGGCTCGTAATGACAGGCCCAAAACAACGCATTAAACAGTTAACACAGAAGTCCACTAGGCCGGCCCATTAACTAAGGCCCGTAACTAAGCAAGCCCACTAAGTGTGGTCTCGAGTCACAACCGGACTCGCAACATGGTTTCGAGTCATGCTATTTGTGTTGATCATAGGTGGTTGCGAGTCGCAACCTATGTCGCAACCGTGGTCTCGGCTTGTCATGTTTTGGTCTCGAGTCGCAACGGGACTCGTAACCTGTGTCGCAACCTGTGGTCTCGGTTCATCATGCTGTGGTTGCGAGTCGTAACCAGGTGTTCTCGACTCGCAACTAGTGTCGCAACGTGGAGGTTTCGAGTCGCAACCAGGGGTCTCGACTCCCCAACAGTTGTTGATCCTGCACAGTTGTACTATCCAATAGAATTTGAATGTCATGCAACACAAATATTGTACTATCCACTAAAACATGTTTTGTTGTCTAACAATTACCAAAAACGGATCAAACAATTCAGATTTCAAACATTCAAACCACATTCATATCATATTCAACAAGTTCTTCATATATTCAAGTCATGTTCATCAAGTTCTTCAACATTCATGACATAAATAACCCTTATTCGACAAGATTATGAACCACAATGCAACACACTTAAACATAACACCATAAACTCGGCTTTATATTAAGCCGATTACATGATATATGTAAACCGGTTTCATGAACATTAATAACTAGTAGTTTAAACTTCATTTAAACACAAGGTATCATCACCTATCATGCAATATATCCGAAATCAAGACATGTTAACCGGTTCCTCACAATCATGCCTATAATCTCATCTTTTGACAACAAATAGCTATTTTCTATCAAACAAACATCTTGATAAGCAACCATCTCATGTAAAAACAACTTAGTAAGCAAACATAATGTCATAATATCACCAATCCAAGCACAAAACACAACAAAGATTACTAACCGGTTGAGAGATGGGAAGGGTGAACTCTAATGTTGATTCCAAGCTTGAATTCCGAAAATCCTAGTGCCAACCGATTTGATCCGAGAATGGGGGGAGTGTGCTTGTGTTCTTAGGGTTTTAGTAGGAGAGTGTGTAGAGGAGGGTGAGTGTGGTTGTCCAAAGAGTGGTAAGGTTGACAAGGAGTATGATATATATACTAGTTCCACAAGGTGCACCCTAAAGGGCTTATAAGTCGGCTAAGGGGTTTACGGCCCATTTGGCCCAACCGGTCACTATTCACTCGAGACCTCGTGGTCTCGAGTCGGGTCCTTTGTTCTCGGTCGGGTTCTCGGCTCACATATAACACGTACATATATACATACCAATGCACACATGACAAAGCACATAACACATAAAAGGTTCACGTTTAACATTAAGTTTAATCAGTTAACTAGTCACATAACGTACAAGTATGTTGCATCAAGACACAACGAAGGTTCTAGATTTCGAGTTGTCACAATAGACTTGTAAGTTCGCCACAACTAGACTACTTACCACTGTCCTCGGGTTGTGAAGGGCACTTACGTAAAACCTACGCAAACTCATGCATACTACTGTCCTCGGGTTAAGAAGGGCACTTACGTAAAACCTACGTAAATCTTACACGTACTACTGTCCTCGGGTTAAGAAGGGCACTTACGTAAAACCTACGTAAACTTCGTATGTATCTCTGTTCTCGGATTGGGAAGAACACTTACGTAAAACCTACGTAAACTCATTCTGGTACAACTAGTCTAGTGCATACGACATGGGAAGCCCCAACTAACTGAACATACATTCGGCTTAGTTAATAACACATAGTTATGCAACGAACTTACTATTACTGATAGGAACTCAATGACTGAACAATCACTGTGAACTCGCTCAACTAGTTGTTGACTTTCTGCTACATGCCTTGCAGATCAATAGGTATTCTGGGAGCTTGCACTGGGAGGCGTAGTCGTTGTGGACATGGATCGTGGATGCCATGTTAAACATTTATGACATTTCAAACTTATCACTTATGCTGGGTTTTATATTATTGCTTCCGCTACACACTTGATTATGTTTTGGTTTTTGAACACCTTTCGTATTGATGAATGATTTTTCTTATTACCGATAATGTTCAATATGATTGGTGGCTTGATCCTGGTCATGTCACGCCTCCATGCGGTGATACTCTGCGTGTGGATTTTGGGGGTGTGACAGATTGGTATCAGAGCCATTGGTTATAGAGAACTTGGTTTTAATAAGGGGAAAATGTTTTGTTAAAACCAGACTATAACCTGTACAGTGCTCAACGATCCACAACGACGCTTCGCTCCACGTGCAAGGCTCAACATTCTAGGTAATATGGTATATATTTTATTGCCTACTTGCTAGATTACATAGAACTTTGCTCATGGTATGCTTAGATACACAGAACCACTATTGCTTGAGAACACTTGTGTGCTTACTCTCTTCTGACATCGCACTTTTCGTGAACCTCTCTCACTTATGTTCCCTTTGATATGAAGATCATGAGTGGACACGTTAACATGACTCAAGCCCAGTTGACGGCTCTGATTAACGAACAAGTTGTTGCGGCACTTGTGACAACTCGAGTTTCCGAGATTCCAATTTCGCATTTATTGCACGTTCACTGTTTGTTTAGTTGTTTACTTGCATAATTAGTTTGCTATGAAACTGTATACGTTTTGATTCAATAAAGTGTATTGTGTTTGTGCATGGTTATGTGTTAAAGATTTGACAAATATATGAACTTGGTGATGAAACTGTAAATTGTATGTCTTGTGCATGTATTATGTAATAGATAATACTTAAGGGTGTTTAGTGTTAATAGTGAAAATAAAACAAAACCCTTAACCCTAATCATTCTCACAATCATCATACGTATCTTCAAGACTTCTCTACAACCCTCTCTTGCAATCATCTTCTTTCTCATTGGCACAAGTCTCCTGCATCAATCTTGATCTTTCAATCCATTTAGAATCAATCCAAGGTAATTGTTTAATGATTGTTTGTTGTTATTAATTCTTGATTATGTAATTCATGTAAACCCTAGTTCTTCGTATGATGATTCTGTGTAATGATAAATTCTGATTATTGTGAAATGTTTATGACTAGAAGTGTAATCAAATGATTGACAATGAGATGCTTGTAAGATATAATATTTGATTTGCTGATGAGATTACCGCAATGCAAATGTATGATATTAGGGTTCTTGATCGTAACTGTTTCATTGCCTGGGAATGATCGTGTAAAACGTAACTGTTTACTTGATGCTGTCGTAACTGTTCCATTGATTCTGAGTTTTATTTGATGCAAATGATCCGACTTTTGATTTCGTGTAAAGTCCGAACTTTATTGATGAAACTGGGAGTCCGAATTTTTATTAATTCATATGGTCCGACCTTTGTGAGTGAATGATTAAGTCCGACTTTTTTGTATAAGAACCCAAGAGTCCGAATTTTATGTAAGGGACACAAAGGTCCGAATTTTCTTATATCACAAAGGGTCCGAATTACATAAGTTATAAGAGTCCGACTTTTATGTTAAGGAATAGGGTCCGACTTTTTTAGAAGACATAAGGGAGTCCGACTTTGTTTGATATATGTGTCCGAATTTTATTAACATATGCATATAGAGTCCGACTTTCACATAAGGACCCTAAGTCCGAATTTCAAAGAGTGGGGCTTGTCTGACTTTTTGACAAGGATGAAGCCTTGTCCGAGTTTGTAAGGGGGGGGGGGGGAAGCTCCTGTCCGAGTTTTATGTATTGTGTTAAGTTGTTAAGTGATTTAACTCTGTTATGACACAGTGACTACATTAAGTGTATTAGCTCTATTATGGATACTATTCCTGATCCTGATTAACACCGTTAAAATTACCAAGACTGTTGAGTAACTGAGTTAATACAAACTGAGAAAGCCTTTAATGTAAAACTAGAGTTGCATGAATGTGATTAACTGCTTGTGTGTTACATGATGATTTAACTGCCAAACACACTATGTGACGTTAGCTTTGTGTGCAAGATTGTTACGAACTTAAACTGATCATATACACGTGCGTACTTTAGGACTTGATTGATTAACGTGAGCACATAACTTATCATACCGAGCAAACCAAGGTGAGTTCACACTCTTTACCAAGGCATGGGATTCCCGGGGATTGGGAATGGGTTGAATGATGGAATTGAACGATTTCTCGTACTTACACGGTTACTAGACTATCTACCATGGGCCTCGGGTTAAGCAGGACACTTACGTGAAACCTACGTAAACAAGTACACACTACTTTCTTCCGGAGTCAGGAAGGACACTTACGTAAAACCTACGTAAATTCACACATGCTACTGTCTTCCGGAGTCAGGAAGGACGCTTACGTAAAACCTACGTAAACCCCCGCGTACCCCTGTCCTCGGTTGTGAAGGATACTTACGTAAAACCTACGTAAAGCTTGTACGTACTACTGTTCTCGGGTTATGAAGAACACTTATGGTTACGAATAGTCTAGTGTATATGCAAACATGGGAAGCCCCCACTAAAAGAACATACTAACGGCCTAGTAGAGCCACCCGTTAGAATTACACAGAATTTCGCTCGTGGTATGCTTAGATTACATTGCCTACTATTTGTTATTGCTTGAGAACACTTGTGTGCTTACACTCTTCTGTCATCGCACTATTCGCGAACCTCTCTCACTTGCGTTACATTTGCTATGAAGATCATGGCCGGACGTATCAACTTGACTCAAGCCCAGTTGACGACTCTCATTAACGAACGAATTGCTGCGGCACCTAGGATCTTTAGATCCTACATTCCTAAACCAACTCTTGTGTTTAACCATGTCCTATTCTTATACACAATAGGTCAACACGCTCAGCCACCTGTTTACACCTTCAAAAATCTCAAGGATTGCCGACCTAGTACCTTCAGTGGTACTGAGGGAGTTGTAGGCCTCCTCCAGTGGTTCGAGAGGCTCGAAACTGACTTTGAGGCATGTGATTGCCCTGAGTCTCGTAGGGTAAAGTTTGCTACTGGAACACTCGAAGGTGCTGCATTAACCTGGTGGGAAGCACAGGTTTAAATGTTAGGGCTGGCGGCTGCTAATGCCACCCCTTGGAACGAGTTCAAGGACCTAATTAAGGAAGAGTTTTGCAGTCGGGAAGACATCCATGGACTAGAGGTGGAGTTCCTCAACTTACAGATGGCGGGTTCTGAAATTGAGGCTTATACGAAGAGATCAAAGAATTAGCCACATTTTGTCCCACTATGGTAGACCCTCCCACCAAACGTATCGAGCTGTATCTCAAGGGTCTGGTGCCCGAAATTCAGAGTCATGTGACCACAGCTAATCTTGGCACTATTCAGCAAGTCACTCGGCTTGCTCATCGTCTCACAGACCAGGCAGTAGAACAAAACAAACTACCGAAACGTGTTAAAGCTGCTACTACATGTGCTTCTAGTGACAACAAACGCAAGTGGGATGGAAACCTGAGCAAAGGATTAATTCCGGTTCAGCCTCTGGCGCAGCAGCAGAAGATAGATGACTACCAGAGTCCCATTCAGCCGTTTTCTGGTAGTCGTGGGCAGAGTGGATATCGAGGAAATCATCCAAAGTGTAACAGATGCAATAGGCACCACAGCGGTCAGTGCAACAAGGGTCGTTGTCAGAGGTGTCTCAAGATAGGTCATGAAGCTAAGGATTGTCGAAGCTCACGTCCTGTAACTCAAGAACAGCAACGGCCACCTCAGTCTCCACAGAATCAGCAGCAACAACAGAGTTTTAAAGGATGTTTTCAGTGTGATGCTAAAGATCACTACAAGAGACATTGTCCGCAAATGAACCAGGACCAGACTCAGAACCACGACCATGGAAACAGGGACGACAATGGGGATAGCGTTGGGGGAAACAATGGAAACAATGACGCCTGGGCCGCATGTACGTGATTGGTCAGGGTGACGCAAGGAACGATCCTAACGTATTAATGGGTAAGTTTCTTCTCGATGACTCTTATGTTACTGTCTTGTTTGATTTGGGTGTAGACACCAGTTATGTGTCCTTGAAAGTTAGTCAAATGTTAAAACGTGCACCGACTCCCTTGAACACCAACCATGTCGTAGTGTTAGCTAATGGTAAAAGTCTAGAAGCCACACATAGTTTAGGGTTGTAATCTTATCCTCGCGGGTCAGACGTTCTCTATCGACCACATTCCTATAGTTCTGGGCAGCACCTATAGCTCGCGCACCGTATCGCTTAGCTCCATCAGAATTGGATGAACTATCGAAGCAACTACAAGAGCTCTTGGGTAAGGGCTTTATTCGTCTTAGCTCTTCGCCTTGGGGAGCTCCAGTATTATTTGTGAAAAAGAAGGACGGTACTTTCAGGATGTGCATAGATTACCGCGAACTAAACAAGGTGACAGTGAAGAACCGTTACCCTTTGCCGCGTATTGATGACTTATTCGACCAGTTGCAGGGGTCGAGCTACTACTCCAAGATTAATCAAAGGTCAGGTCACCATCAGCTGAGAGTCCGGGATGAGGACGTCTCCAAAACAGCATTCAGAACTCGCTACGGCCACTACGAGTTCCTAGTCATGCCATTCGGGCTAACGAACGCACCTGCAGTTTTCATGGATCTTATGAACAGGGTGTGCAAGCCTTATTTAGACAAGTTCGTGATTGTTTTCATCGACGACATTCTGATCTACTCCAAGAGTCAGGAGGAACACGAGCAGCACCTGCGTCTTATCTTGGAACTTCTTCGAAAGGAACAACTGTACGCCAAGTTTTCAAAATGCGACGTCTGGCTTCGTGAAGTCCACTTCCTAGGCCATGTGGTAAACAAGGATGGGATTCATGTTGATCAATCCAAGGTAGATTCGATCAGGAACTGGCCTGCACCGCGTACACCAACGGAAATACGCCAATTCTTGGGTTTGGCGGGTTACTACAGACGATTCACAAAAGACTTCTCAAAGATCGCACAGCCGCTTACATTGCTGACACAGAAAGGTGTTACCTATCGTTGGGGTAATACACAAGAAACGGCTTTTCAGTACCTGAAGGATAGGCTATGCGGCGCACCTATTCTCTCATTGCCAGGGGGCACGGACGATTTTGTGGTCTATTGTGACGCATCGATACAGGGGCTTGGTTGTGTATTGATGCAGCGGGATAAAGTTATGGCGACACTACCTGTACGGTACCAAGTGCACTATTTACACCGATCACAGGAGTCTCGAGCATATTTTCAAGCAGAAGGAATTGAACATGCGTCAACGACGATGGGTCGAGCTGCTTAATGATTACGAATGTGCCATCAAGTACCATCCAGGAAAAGCCAATGTTGTGGCTGATGCCCTCAGTCGAAAGGATACTACACCTAGGCGTGTACGAGCCTTGCAGCTTACTATTCAGTCTAGTCTTCCTGCACAGATACGAGATGCTCAGGTAGAGGCATGGAAACCAGAAAATGTCAAGGCTGAAGCCTTACGCGGTTCAAGGCAGCGATTAGAACAAAAGGAAGACAACGCCTACTATGTAACCGGGCGTATTTGGGTCCCACTGTATGGCGGTTTACGAGAACTTGTGATGGATGAAGCGCACAAGTCTCGCTACTCGGTACATCCAGGTTCGGATAAGATGTACCACGATCTTAAAACTACGTATTGGTGGCCAAGCATGAAAGCCCTCATCGCAACCCACGTCAGCAAAAGTTTGACCTGTGCAAGGGTCAAAGTTGAATATTAGAAACCATTAGGCCTACTTCAGCAACCAAAGATACCGCAGTGGAAATGGGAGGAAATTTCCATGGATTTCGTTACTGGCCTACCTAGATCCCAGCGTGGGAATGATACTATTTGGGTGATCGTGGATCGACTCACAAAGTCTGCACACTTCTTAGCTATTAAGGAAATGGATAAGTTCACCACTGTCGCAGACGTATATCCTAAAGAAGTTGTTTCGAGGCACGGGACGCCAACCTCTATTATTTCGGATCGGGATGCACGATTCACTGCAGAACTATGGCAAGCAATGAACACGTCTTTTGGCTCTTGGTTAAACATGAGCACAGCATATCACCCTCAGACGGATGGGCAGTCTGAGCGCACGATTCAAACCTTAGAAGACATGCTTCGGGCGTGTGTTATCGATTTCGGCAACAGCGGGGAAAAACATCTCCCGTTGGTAGAGTTTTCGTACAATAACAGTTACCACACCAGCATACAAGCCGCTCCATTCGAGGCATTGTACGGACGTAAATGCCGGTCACCTCTCCGTTGGTTGAGGTGGGGGATAGTCAGATCACTGGTCCAGAGATGGTAGTTGATGCTACTGAACGAATTGCACAGATACGACAACGCATGGCGGCAGCTCGTGATTGCCAGAAAAGCTACGCTGATAAACGCAGAAAACCGCTCGAGTTCCAAGTTGGGGATCGAGTGCTACTCAAAGTCTCACCCTGGAAGGGTGTGGTTCGTTTTGGTAAACGAGGCAAGCTCAATCCGCGGTACGTTGGACCGTTCGAGATCATTGAAAGAATAGGCAAGGTAGCCTACAGACTAAACCTACCAGCTGAACTCGGTGCAGTTCACAACGTATTCCACGTGTCGAATCTGAAGAAGTGTCTGTCAGATGAGACCCTCATAGTTCCTTTGAAGGAACTCACTATCGGCGAGCGGTTGCAGTTCGTCGAGGAACCAGTTGAAATCACGGACCGGGATGTTAAGGTCCTTTAAGAACACTAGAATACCTCTTGTACGAGTTCGTTGGAACTCCCGTCGTGGCCCAGAGTTCACCTGGGAACGAGAAGACCAAATGAAACTCAAGTATCCCCAGTTATTCGAAAACCGTGCAACCACTACTGAGTCTGAAGCTACTACAGAATTTCGGGACGAAATTCCAAATCATCGGGGGGATGATGTGACACCCCAGGAAAACCAGTAAACGATACAACTTGCCTAGGTTCCTCAGTAACCGCATGCTAAATTTCGGGACGAAATTTCTTTCAAGTTGGGGATAATGTGACAACTCGAGTTTCCGAGATTCCAATTTCGCATTTATTGCACGTTCACTGTTTGTTTAGTTGTTTACTTGCACAATTAGTTTGCTATGAAACTGTATACGTTTTGATTCAATAAAGTGTATTGTGTTTGTGCATGGTTATGTGTTAAAGATTTGACAAATATATGAACTTGGTGATGAAACTGTAAATTGTATGTCTTGTGCATGTATTATGTAATAGATAATACTTAAGGGTGTTTAGTGTTAATAGTGAAAATAAAACAAAACCCTTAACCCTAATCATTCTTTTTTTTTTTTTTTTTTTTTTTTTTTTGGGTAAAGGGTTACCCCGGTGAATTTTATAAATGAATCAAATAATAACAAGGGTGTATCAATGCGACACACCAACTAGACTTGACAGCCAAGCCTAGGACGACAAGCAACACAACCAGAAAGAAGCATTCAAACGACAACCAAAACAAACAACCAAAAAACCAACGCCTAACAACTAGACATAATTAGCCTGGACGCGCCACATTATCTTCATTTTCTTCAATCTTCCACAACTCGAAAATCCTTTTCTTCGTTGAAACCAGCCGGAATCTGAATCCCATCAAACGGAACCGAACCGAATTTTTAATTACCTCAATCACTTGATCTACCGTTCGCTTCTGATTTTTAAAGATTCTGTTATTCCTCTCTTGCCAGATGTAGTACGAGGACGCAGCAATCAGCAACTTACAAATAACATGATCCGCTTTCTTCGAGCTGGAATTCTGATCCACCCAACTAAGAATTGAATCCCACGAGTTATCAACACTCCCCAACTGACCGAATGTCTTAACATTATTCCATACTTGATCCGCAAAAGAACAACGGAAAAACAAGTGCTCTCGACTCTCACGATCCGCATAACATAACGGACAAGCCATCAAATTTAAGTTTGTGAGACTACCCGCTTCCCAAACTGTCAATCGGTCCTGTGTTTTTAACTTATTACGAAACAGCAGCCATAAATGGAACGAATGCCTCGGAATGCATTGAGAGAACCACACCATATTAGACCACATGACCTGATTTTCCCTACTCCGAATGGTGTCCCAAACCTGAGCCGATTGGAAGTCGCTCAATTTGCCATTCAAATCCTTCCACTCCAAACGATCCACGGTACCAGAAACAAGATTTGGAACTGAAAGCGTGATTAAAACCGGATAAAGCGTGATTAACCCTAATCATTCTCACAATCATCATACGTATCTTCAAGACTTCTCTACAACCCTCTCTTGCAATCATCTTCTTTCTCATTGGCACAAGTCTCCTGCATAAATCTTGATCTTTCAATCCATTTAGAATCAATCCAAGGTAATTGTTTAATGATTGTTTGTTGTTATTAATTCTTGATTATGTGATTCATGTAAACCCTAGTTCTTCGTATGATGATTCTGTGTAATGATAAATTCTGATTATTGTGAAATGTTTATGACTAGAAGTGTAATCAAATGATTGACAATGAGATGCTTGTAAGATATAATATTTGATTTGCTGATGAGATTACTGCAATGCAAATGTATGATATTAGGGTTCTTGATCGTAACTGTTTCATTGCCTGGGAATGATCGTGTAAAACGTAACTGTTTACTTGAAGCTATCGTAACTGTTCCATTGATTCTGAGTTTTATTTGATGCAAATGATCCGACTTTTGATTTCGTGTAAAGTCCGAACTTTATTGATGAAACTGGGAGTCCGAATTTTTATTAATTCATATGGTCCGACCTTTGTGAGTGAATGATTAAGTCCGACTTTTTTGTATAAGAACCCAAGAGTCCGAATTTTATGTAAGGGACATAAAGGTCCGAATTTTCTTATATCACAAAGGGTCCGAACTATATAAGTTATAAGAGTCCGACTTTTATGTTAAGGAATAGGGTCCGACTTTTTTAGAAGACATAAGGGAGTCTGACTTTGTTTGATATATGTGTCTGAATTTTATTAACATATGCATATAGAGTCCGACTTTCACATAAGGACCCTAAGTCCGAATTTCAAAGAGTGGGGCTTGTCCGACTTTTTGACAAGGATGAAGCCTTGTCCGAGTTTGTAAGGGGGGGAAGCTCCTGTCCGAGTTTTATGTATTGTGTTAAGTTGTTAAGTGATTTAACTCTGTTATGACACAGTGACTACATTAAGTGTATTAGCTCTATTATGGATACTATTCCTGATCCTGATTAACACCGTTAAAATTACCAAGACTGTTGAGTAACAGAGTTAATACAAACTGAGAAAGCCTTTAATGTAAAACTAGAGTTGCATGAATGTGATTAACTGCTTGTGTGTTACATGATGATTTAACTGCCAAACACACTATGTGACGTTAGCTTTGTGTGCACGATTGTTACGAACTTAAACTGATCATATACACGTGCGTACTTTAGGACTTGATTGATTAACGTGAGCACATAACTTGTCATACCGAGCAAACCAAGGTGAGTTCACACTCTTTACCAAGGCATGGGATTCCCGGGGATTGGGAATGGGTTGAATGATGGAATTGAACGATTTCTCGTACTTACACGGTTACTAGACTATCTACCATGGTCCTCGGGTTAAGCAGGACACTTACGTAAAACCTATGTAAACAAGTACACACTACTGTCTTCCGGAGTCAGGAAGGACACTTGCATAAAACCTACGTAAACTCACACATGCTACTGTCTTCCGGAGTTAGGAAGGACACTCACGTAAAACCTACGTAAACCCCCGCGTACCCCTGTTCTCGGTTGTGAAGGATACTTACGTAAAACCTACGTAAAGCTTGTACGTACTACTGTTCTCGGGTTATGAAGAACACTTATGGTTACGAATAGTCTAGTGTATATGCAAACATGGGAAGCCCCCACTAAAAGAACATACTAACGGCCTAGTAGAGCCACCCGTTACGAAACAGACTTACTATTACGAACTTACTTACTGTGAACTCGCTTAACTAGTTGTTGACTCTCCGTTACATGCCTTGCAGGTCGTTAGGTATACATGGAGCTTGCACTGGGAGGCGCGGTCGTTATGGACAAGGATCGTGATGCTTTGATTAAACACTATGAATTTACTTACTTTATTTACATTGGGCTTTTACTCAATTGCTTCCGCTAAACTTTGTTATTATACATATGTTCTGGAACACCTTTCATATGGATTGGTTGGTTTAAATACAATTACTTTTACTATTTACATTGTTCTATATGATTGGTGGCTTGATCCTGGTCAGTCACGCTCCCAAGCGGTGATACTCCGCAGGGTGATTTGGGGGTGTGACAGCACTTGCAGCCGCCCAAGCAGGAGGTCAACACGCTCAGCTACCTGTATGCACCTTCAAGACTTTCATGGACTATCGTCCTAGCACTTTCAGTGGCACTGAAGGAGCAGTTGGACTCCTCCATTGGTTTGAAAAGCTCGAGTCCGTATTTGAGATGTGTGAATGCCCTGAGGCTCGCAGGGTGAAGTATGCCACTGGTACTCTCGAAGGCATTGTGCTGACTTGGTGGAATGCGCAAGTTCAGATGTTAGGGCTGGCAGCTGCTAACGCCACCCCGTGGAATGATTTCAAGGAACTAATCAAGCGAGAATACTGCACACGAGATGACATCCACAAGTTGGAAGTGGAGTTCTTTAACCTGAAGATGACTGGGTCAGAGATTGAGGCATATACTAAGAGGTCAAACGAGCTGGCCATCTTGTGTCCAACTATGGTGGACCCTCCTATCAAGTGTATTGAGTTGTATCTCAAAGGGCTGGCACCAGAAATCCAAAGTCATGTGACATCGGCCAACCTTGATAATATCCAAGATATTACTCGTCTTGTTCATCGCCTCACAGACCAGGCAGTGGAATAGAACAAGCTGCCCAAACGTATCGGTGCTACTAATGCTACTACTTCCGCTACTCCCAGTGACAGCAAGCGGAAATGGGATGGGGATTCCAGCGGGGGTTCAGCTACAGCTCAGTCCCAGGCTCAGCAGCGAAAGACCGATAACTACCAGAGCCCTGGTCAGCAATCTTCTGGTAGTCAAAGGCAGGGTAGATATCGAGGAAATCACCCAAGGTGCAACAATTGTAACAGACACCACAATGGCCAGTGCAACAAGGGTCGTTGTCAGAGGTGTCTCAAGATGGGTCATGAGGCCAAGGATTGCAGGAGCCCACGGCCTGCAACTCAGGATCACCAGCAGCAGCATCAAACACCACAGAATCAGCAACAGGGCAACAAGGGATGTTTTCATTGTGGTGTTGAAGGTCACTTCAAGAGACACTGCCCCCAGTTAAACTGAAACCAGAACAATAACAACAATGATCAGGGCAATTGGAACAACAACGGGGGAAACAATGATGGAAACAACGGTGCTAGGGGTCGTGCGTTCGTGCTGGGTCAGGGTGATGCAAGGAATGATCCTAACGTAGTGATGGGTAAGTTCCTTCTCGACGACTTTTATGTTACTGTATTATTTGATTCGGGTGCAGATACCAGTTATATGTCTCTGAAAGTTAGTCAAATGCTCAAGCGCACACCAACACTTATGAACACCAAACATGTCGTAGAATTAGCTAAACAGTAAGAGTCTAGAGGCTACACACATAGTTCAGGGTTGTAATCTTATCCTCGCTGGTCAGACATTCTCTATCGATCTCATTCCCATAGTTCTGGGTAGTTTCGACATCGTCATTGGGATGGATTGGTTATCCCAACAACAAGCAGAAATCCTATGCAAGGAGAAGATTGTTCGTATTCCCCGTTCTGGTAAAGAACCTCCCGAAGTCCAAGGCGACAAGAGTGGTGCCGTGGTTGGCATCATCTCCTTCCTGAAGGCTCAGAAGTGTTTACGAAAGGGCCACACTGCCATTTTGGCACTCGTTACTGACGCATCGACGAAGGAGAAGAGATTAGAGGATATCCCAGTTGTACGCGATTTTCCTCAAGTGTTTCCTGAAGATTTACCTGGGCTACCGCCTTATCGCCAGGTCGAATTCCAGATCGAGTTAGCTCCAGGAGCAGCACCAATATCACGTGCACCGTATCGCTTATCTCCATCAGAACTGGAAGAACTGTCCAAACAATTGCAAGAACTCTTGGATAAGGGTTTCATTCGTCCTAGTTCTTCGCCCTGGGGAGCTCCAGTGCTATTTGTGAAGAAGAAAGATGGTACTTTCAGAATATGCATCGATTACTGTGAACTCAACAAGGTTACTGTGAAGAATCGCTATCCTCTTCCACGCATCGACGACCTGTTCTACCAGTTGCAAGGGTCGAGCTATTATTCAAAGATAGATCTGAGGTCAGGCTACCATCAACTGAGAGTCCGGGATGAGGACGTCTCCAAAACAGCATTCAAAACTCGTTACGGCCACTACCAGTTTCTAGTTATGCCATTCGGGTTAACAAACACGCCTGCGGTCTTCATGGATCTTATGAACAGAGTGTGCAAGCCATACCTGGAGAAGTTTGTGATTGTATTCATCGACGACATCTTGATCTATTCTAAGAGTCAGGAGGAACATGAGCAGCATTTACGAATCATTTTGAAACTACTTCGAGCAGAACAGCTGTATGCAAAGTTCTCAAAATGCGACTTCTGGCTTCGTGAAGTCCATTTTCTAGGCCACGTGGTAAACAAGGACGGGATTCATGTTGATCCATCTAAGGTAGATTCGATTAAAAACTGGCCTGCACCACGTACACCAACGGAAATTCGCCAATTCTTGGGTTTGGCAGGGTACTACAGAAGGTTTATCAAAGACTTCTCGAAGATTGCGCAGCCGCTTACGCTACTGACAGAGAAGGATGTCACCTACCGTTGGGGTAGTACTCAGGAAACCGCTTTTCAGCACTTAAAAGATAGGCTCTGCAGCGTGCCTATCCTTTCATTGCCAGAGGGCACAGACGATTTTGTGGTCTATTGCGACGCATCCATTCAAGGTCTTGGATGTGTGTTAATGCAACGTGACAAGGTCATTGCTTATGCGTTACGACAACTTAAGGTTCACGAACGAAACTATACTACGCGTGTTTTAGAGCTGGGAGCTGTTGTTTTCGCGCTTAAGATATGGCGACATTACCTGTACAGTACCAAGTGCACCATCTACACCGATCACATGAGTCTCGAGCATATCTTCAAGCAAAAGGAATGGAACATGCGTCAACGACGATGGGTCGAGTTACTGAACGATTACAAATGTGCCATCAAGTACCATCCGGGTAGAGCCAACGTGGTGGCCGATGCCCTCAGTCGAAAAGATACTACACCTAGGCGTGTACGAGCGTTGCAACTCACTATTCAGTCTAGTCTTCCTTCCCAGATACGAGATGCTCAGGTAGAAGCATTGAAACCAGAAAACGTCAGGGCTGAAGCCTTACGCGGTTCAAGGCAACGATTAGAACAAAAGGAAGACGGTGCTTACTACGTAACAGGACGCATCTGGGTCCCACTTTATGGCAAGTTACGCGAGCTTGTAATGGATGAAGCACATAAGTCTCGCTACTCGGTACATCATGTTCGGATAAGATGTACCACGACCTTTGAACTATGTATTGGTGGCCTAGCATGAAGGCCCACATAGCAACTTACGTTAGAAAGTGTTTGACTTGTGCGAGGGTTAAGATGGAATATCAGAAACCATCAGGCCTACTCCAGCAACCAAGGATACCACAATGGAAATGGGAGGAAATTTCCATGGATTTTGTTACTGGCCTGCCTAGATCTCAACGAGGTAACGATACCATTTGGGTGATCGTGGATCGACTCACAAAGTCTGCACACTAATTAGCTATCAAGGAAACAGACAAGTTCTCCACTCTGGCAGACGTATATCTCAAGGAAGTCGTCTCAAGGCACGGGGTGCCGACCTCTATTATCTCTGATCGTGATGCACGTTTTACTTCGGAACTGTGGCAAGCGATGCACAAATCTTTTGGCTCTCGATTAGACATGAGCACGACTTATCACCCTCAGACGGATGGGCAGTCTGAGCGCACTATTCAAACCCTCGAAGACATGCTTAGGGCATGTGTGATTGACTTTGGCAATAGCTGGGAAAAGCATCTGCCATTAGTAGAATTTTCGTATAATAACAGCTACCACACCAGCATTCAAGCTGCTCCATTTGAGGCATTGTACGGGCGTAAATGCCTATCACCTTTTTGTTGGGCAGAGGTGGGTGATAGTCAAATCACTGGTCCAGAACCTGTGGTAGACGCAACAGAAAGGATTGCTCAGATACGGAAACGAATGGCGGCGGCTCGTGACCGTCAAAAAAGCTACGCTGATAAGCGCAGGAAACCACTCGAGTTCCAGGTTGGGGATCGAGTGCTACTCAAAGTTTCACCTTGGAAAGGTGTAGTTTGTTTTGGCAAACGAGGCAAGCTCAATCCGCGGTATGTCGGACCTTTCGAAATCATAGAAAGAATAGGCAAAGTGGCCTACAAACTAAACCTACCAGCATAACTCGGTGCAGTTCACAACGTTTTCCACGTGTCGAATCTGAAGAAGTGTCTGTCAGATGAGACCCTCATAGTTCCTTTGAAGGAGCTCACTATCGACGAACAGTTGCGATTCGTCGAGGAACCAGTCGAAATCACGGACCGGGATGTTAAGGTCCTCAAGCACACCAGAATACCTCTTGTTTGAGTTTGTTGTAACTCCCATCGTGGCCCAGAGTTCACCTGGGAACGCGAAGACCAAATCAAGCAAAAGTATCCATAATTGTTCGTAAATAGTACAACCACTACTGAGGCTGAAGCTACTGCGGAATTTTGGGACGAAATTCCAAACCAACGGGGGGAGGATGTGACACCCCAGGAAAACCATGCAACTTAACTAGCTTCCTCAGTGAGTACGTACCAAATTTCGGGACGAAATTTCTTTCAACTTAGGGATAATGTGACAACTCGTATTTCAGAACCTATCTTTGTGCTAAGTGTAGCATGTTTTGAACTTATGTGATTGTATGAACCTTATAATTAATTGAATGATATGTTATATGTTATGTGTATCGAATGTACGTATATTAAACAAGCCAAGCGCACAAGTCGAACTGATCGCACAAGCCCATTCGGGCCATATTCTTCGTATCCGAACCAAGGGCAGCCCAAAGATGGGTTCGGCCCACTCTTCCATATCGGCCCACTCTTTCATATGCAAACACATACCCTTAGAGAGTTTTTGTTCTCTCATTAGTTGCAAACACACACACACACACAAAACCCTACTCGCTCTCCTTCCCTCTCTCTTGAAGCCAACGACAACATCCCTCATTCCTCTCGAAGCTTGATCTCTCGGATCAACCCTCATTCTACCCTTTAATCGGTTAGTGTGTTACTACGATTTCATGATTGATGTTGTATGTATATTCTACTTAAGGATTTGGTGATATCTTGTGATTTAATGGGATGTAAACTGTTAATGGTTGATGTTCATGAAATCGGCTCACACATATGTATTTAGAGTTGATGATTACGTGATGATAATCTAGAACCGAATGTATGTTTACTCGGCTGTGATGTGTTTATGTTTAGACTGATTTAGAGTTGATGATTTAGAACCGAATAGATGTTAAGCGGCTGTTATGTTTCTGCCTTTCGGATTGTTTGTTTGATGATGTTGTTTATGCTTGGAACATGATTAGGGTTCATAGGAAATTGATGTAAAAACCCCTGTTGATCGATTATTGTTTATGATTGGAAACTGTTAAGTGTTAGCTTTGATTGATCGAATGAGAATAGGAAACTATTCGAATTGATTGTAACTGATTTGCATGAATCATGGAATGACTAAAACTAATCGCACAAAACTCCCTGATCGCACAAGATCAGATCATACAAGATCTGATCGCACAAGTACCAGTCGCACAAGTTCAGTCGCACAAGATTAGTGCAACTGAATAAACACAGCGTACAACACAGCTTTTGCATGATCGCACAAGACCTTGTGGATCGCACAAGATAGTGCTGATCGCACAAGGCTTGGGCCACACACGAACATTTGACTGATCGCACATTCGGCTTAGTTAATAACACATAGTTATGCAACGAACTTACTATTACTGATACGAACTCATTGACTGAACAATCACTGTGAACTCGCTCAACTAGTTGTTGACTTTCTGCTACATGCCTTGCAGGTCAATAGGTATTTTGGGAGCTTGCACTGGGAGGCGCAGTCGTTGTGGACATGGATCGTGGATGCCATGTTAAACATTTATGACATTTCAAACTTATCACTTATGCTGGGTTTTACATTATTGCTTCCGCTACACACTTGATTATGTTTTGGTTTTTGAACACCTTTCGTATTGATGAATGATTTTTCTTATTACCCATAATGTTCAATATTGGTGGCTTGATCCTGGTCATGTCACGCCTCCATGCGGTGATACTCCGCGTGTGGATTTTGGGGGTGTGACATATCCCTAGTAAAATTAAAAGTTTTTGGACGAGTTCCAAACAAACTGTGATTGTGTTTACACGCATTCTTTTATATTACAAAGTTTAAACTGAAGGAATACTGAAGTATGTCATGCACTGGTGCAATATCCTGTGCAGACAGGGGACATCCATGCTGGGGACATTGCAAGGCATTCGAAGGATGGAGTTGGAAATTATTGCCTAAGTGTTTCTCGTATGATTTTCTCTATTCCTAAGTTCTAAAGCCTTATCTGAATAAGTTAAGTTTTTGCCTACTCATGTTTAATTAAGTTTTTATCTAACATTTTTAGATAGAAAGTAACAAAAATGTTTAGCGTAATACCAGTATCCTAACCAGGATATTTGATCAGGATATTCAGAACATATTTTATCAAATAAAACGCAACATCAAAGGTTAGGCTAAAAGATTTGTTATTTATTATTAACAGACCAAAAAGTTGTACTCTTGGCTTCATCTCAAAAAGAGACCCATTCACCAAAAGTACAACTAGTTCAAAAGCATATTTACATAAACAGTTGAAGGCTTCGACCTGAAAACACAGGATCCTTCCACGTTTAACTATTGATTGTTTAAAAGCATATTAAATTTGACGACCAAGGGCTTCGTCCTGAAACTCAGGATCCCTCCACCTTTGGCCATCATATTGTATCTAAGTGCAGGAAAAGTAAATGCAGGAAAAGTAAATTGTTTTGGAGTTACAGACCATTTAAATTTAAAAAAGTGGGCTCTGGCCTAAGCAACAATATCCATCATTGCCCACTTTGATGCTCTCATACAGCAGCATCACCACCATCCTTCTTCAACCCCTCAGCACCAGCATCCTGAGCAGCATCAGCATCAGCATCCTTCTTCTCTTCAGCCTCGACCACCACCTCAGCTGCCTTTGAAGACTCCCCAGCTCTTGACTTTGAAGGATAAGGCACATGATTGCCTCCAAGCTCCTTAAGATTTGCCACCCAGGAGTCAACTGGCCAGGCTGGGCACTCAAGGCTTGTCTCCTTGGCCTCGTAAGCCATCCTGATTCGAGCTTGTAGGAGGGAGACGACGACAAAGTTCTTGATCCCCTCTTGGAAGGAGATCATGGCCTGTTCATGCTCGACGTGGGCGGCAACCAGCTTCACTTCGGCATCCTGAGTGACCTTCTTCAGCTTATGCTCGTAGTGTTGGGTCTTGGCTTCAGCGATTGTACCATGGTCGTCTACGGTGGTCTCAAGCTTTTTGATCCTGACCTCCTGAAGTTTTGTTGTCTCACAAGCCTCAGTGTAAAGGTTCAGCAAATGCTGAAGGCCCTGCAAAACAAGACACATGTATGGCTTAATGTTTGCTAACCAAGATACTTGCTCAGCATATACGTGCAGGATACAGAGCCAGGATATTACTGTTTTGGTAAAAAATCAAGCTAAGATAATGCAACCAAATCTTTTGATGTGAGGTGTGATGCTTGAATCAATGAACAATATTAAGGATCACTCAGAAAAGTAATGAACAAGTGACACAATGATTTATACGAGGAAAAAGCCCTTGATCAAGAGTTGATCTCCGGCATAAAAAACCTCGGGTGATGGAAACTACCGATCACCAACTCAAATTAAACAGAAAATGTATTACAACTTTGGATGATAGCGAGCTTGTTACAAGGATCACTAAAGTGTAAAGTGCAAAAAAGTGTGTAATCGCCGAGCAAACAGTCGAGAGCTAATGAGAGCAGTTACGAGTGTGTGTGTTTAGCCAAAATTAGCCAAGTGTTCTAATCTAGCTCGCTATCCCCGTATAAATTTGGAAAAATATCTAAGCTAACTAACTATCCGCATTTCGTGCAAGTCTTCCACGATCTCCATAACGTTCACAATGGTCAAGCACGCGCGGAATATAGAGGGAATATGCTCTAGGAATATCGCCAAGACCAAGTCCAAGCACGTACTCCTGCAAAATAACTTCATATTCAAAGCAGACAATTGTTAGTATAAGGATCACTATGATGATCCTGGATCCTGATCCTACAATACTCTCTGAGGATCACTAATTCAAACAGAATTGAGGATCACTAATTCAAACAGAATTGAGGATCCCTAAACCCCACAGTAATTGAGGATCACTGATCTTTGGAGAATCCTCCCCTAACAATTGCCCACAAAATATAAGGAGTAAAGTGTAAATAAACGAGTTATATTTTCTCGTTCTTATATGCAACAAACCAACGGATATATAGCCGTTACATCCTGACTAGCCGTTGCCATTCTAACGTCACTGAAGTGACTATCCTGCAAAATCATGATTATAAATTGAAGTTAGAGATAAGGGTTATGAAGCATTTAAATTCATGCATTTCATCCTTTAAATCCTCATTCGAAGATCCGATCAGGTACTTCTCTTTCCTTTCTCTCTTCATATTCTCATTATGTTTCTTCTTCTTCACCATAATCATGACCAAGATGATGCTAAGATCTTCACCGGCTAAGGATCACAAAAAGGACAGTCCTTTGAAGAGTCAAGGGATCATCGAGGATTCTACGGAGGAACGATGCTCCTTTTCTGAACCACAAATAGACAGGATTCGCCATTGTTTTCCGGCAAACACCGTTTTTAAAGCTTTTGACCCCACCGTCCTAAGTGACTTTGTTTCTGAAACTTGGGTAGCTTTTCCGGTTACCCCCTTCATGATAGGATACTCGTATCCTTTCCTGATTTCACCCAATCTTTCTTCTCTCTTACCGGCATCTCCTACATCCAAGCGATGCCAATGATGTGGAGGGTATTGTATACCCTTGAAAGAATCATTGAGCATGAAGGTATTGATATGGGGATGTCGGAGTTAGAAGAAATGTACGACCTTGTGAGCCATGGATCTCATCGATATATGTTCAAGCACAAACCCGGTGAAGAACACCCCATCTTCAAAACCACTAAGAATGACACGAACTGGAAAAGGCGATTCTTCTTGATCAGAAGGGATTCCATCCCTGATGGGAAGGATCTCCCAAGGAGATGGGTTACTCATGGTAGGATAGAGGATCCTTAGAAGGATCACAGGATAACCCTGTTTTCAATGAGGATCACTGACCCCTTTGTTTTTATCTTGCAGCTATTACTGTTTCACACATTATTCCATCACCTGCCACCAAGGAGAGGCTCGCTGCTTTCCGAAAGCTTGATCCTGCAATAAGATCATTCCAAGCAAATACCTAGGATTCTCAAGAAGTATCCTCAGGATCTGTCACGATGTCAAGTAAGTATCCCAATTTATACATAATTAAATGTTTAAATAAAAATGAAATAAGGATACTTATCTGTTTTGGATTTGTAGGTGCTGGAAAATCATCCAAGTCTGCTACACGTTTCAGTGTTACCGACCTTACTGCCGTTGGTCCCAGGTCTGGGAGAAAGAAGACTGCTGCTAGCCCAAGTACTGCTGTTCCCAAGCCTGTGACCTCCAAGGGAAAGAAAGGAAAGGCCTCTGAAACTGAAGACCTTGACGGGCTATCCCTCATCCGCCATCAATTCTTGGAGTATTTCTCTGAGGTAAGGATCCTGGATCCTGACTGAGTATCCTGCCCAGTTAAGGATCACAAGTTCTGAACTTTACTTTGTCTCTTACAGAAATTCACCGAGATCCAGATGTGGTACGACACACATGTTGAAGAAGCTGAACAGAAACATCTGGAGTTCCATAAAACTTTCCTAGCCAAGGACCAGACTATCTCCTCTCTCAAAAAGGAGCTCAACCAAGCAAAGAAGCAGGTGGTCTCTACTCAAATAAATGCTGATTACGAGAAGCATGAGATCATGGAAGATGCTAAAGTCTCTGCTGCCATCACCATGTACAAGATCAAACTCCAGATGGCCCAAGATGCTGAGGATCCTGATTTTCACAGGAGCACCTGGGACAAGGAGGACTGGAAGGCAAAATTAGCGGAGCTGGAGGATGAGGAGGAGGCTACAGAGGTTCTAGCAATCGAGGCAAGTGGCAACGGCAAGGATCAGGCTGGTGGAGGAGCTGGTGGTGAAGCTGGTGAAGATGCGGCTAAGGTGTGAGCTGCAAGGATGGGCGATGATGGACATTTCTAGACACAGCTGGAGCCCATTTTTTATAGTTTGGCAGTGGTTTTTGTGGTTGTTGATGTTTTGTTGAACAATGGTTGGTTTGTACTTTGAACAATAATCTTTAGGATTATGGATCAAGGATCCTTAGACAATAGGTAGGATAATGGGTGGTGGATGGATCCTCTGTTTGGGGGATGAAGCCACTAGTTATCATGTCGTCCTTTATTTCCTGCACTCTTAAGACCCGTTAACAATGGACACCCTTTGCCAACCCATGTGGACGGGCCACGTTTTGCTGGTAGAAACGTGGGTTGGCAATTTTGACAACCTTAAAGGGTTTAACATTTTGTGATTAAATAAAACCTTAACTTTTTGGCTTATCATGTGTTGTTTCATTTGGATACATTTTATCTTTCAGTTGTTATGATATATTTTGTTTGAATAAAGAAGAAAAGTTTAATAAATCTTCTCAAAAATTTTAGGATATGATCAAGGATCAAATATCCTATAATCGACAAATTCTGAAAAGTAGTATAATTTAAGGATCATAAATCCTGTTGTCAAAGGATAAGGGTCACTTATGTAAATGATAAATAAAATCAAAGCAATTTAAGGATCATACCTGAGAATCCAAGTTAGGATCCTAACCTTTAACACTTATGATCAGAATAACCGAAAGATAAACCTTAGTAGAAGATAAGGATTAAGGATCCTTAGGTGTTTAGCTTCAAAAACCTGAAATAGGATACAACTTGGGACTAAGCCAATATAAGATAAAAGTTAGTAACTGGGGACAAGCCCAACAATTATGGGGACAAGCCCAAAGGATAACTGTGGACAAGCCCAAAGGATAACTAGGGACAAGCCCAAAGGATAACTGGGGACAAGCCTAAAGGATCGCGTGTAAACTGGAGTATGGCCCTCACTGGCGACTATCCAAACTTAGTGACATGAAAATGCCAAAACCTTAGCTAACGTGAAAACGTTAGAAATGTGACATCCTGAGTTTTCACGGTCCTTATCCGATTTAATCTTGTACTTATTTGCATAGTGTGTTTCTTATATTTGGAGTGCATAATATTTATCATATGTGAGTGTATGATAATAAGGTTTTGTATTAATTTGCATGTTATAAATAAACATGGAACCCAGCAGAAATCACCCACACTTGAGGACACTTCTTTGGTGAAAACCCTTGTCCCACGAAAATAACATGATGAAAAAAAAACATTAAGTGTTTTCGTTCATTAGGGTCCAGCGAAAAGCATATGGGCTTCGGCCCAGTAGTAATGGGTTTTGTATATATTTTGTTCCTCACGTTATGTAAAAGATTAATCACAAACAAACCGAAACCCTAGAGTATCTTCCTGTGTGCGACGGCAAGACTAAGATCGTGAAGCCTTTTCACATATTCGTTGTGCTTTCTGTTTGAGGTTAGTTATCTGTTAGATTTAAATCCATCATGAACAATCTGCTTGTTACATGAATCGATTATTATTGTGGAGTGATAGTGATGATATGATATTGTTATATTGATGGTACATGATAGTTGCAGTCAATCGGATAAGAATTCTGTATGGTTGTCAGCTATTATTCTCATAGTTACATATGATGTTGATATTATAGTGATCGGCCACCATATCTTTTGGTCCAATAATATTGTTTACAAAGTTTATTCATAATAGGGCCTCACGTGAAGTTGACAGTTTATGTTTGTGTTATATATGGTGATTTATGTGGGTGAATGTATGGATGTCATTGGGGCAACTTTCGGTTGGAATAAAAATGGGCAAATTAAATTGTGGCACCATTACATCAATAGTAAAGTTAAATGTGTCAGATCCATTAGCTAGGTTGTATGGAATATGTAATTGTTTATGTGGGTGAATGCATGAGGGAGTTAGTTATTTGATGGTGAAACCGACAATCTGATTGTTGACTAATGATTATGAGTTGATAATTTGAGGTCCAATGAGGGATCTTGTTCATGCATCTTTGGTCCAATAAAAAATATGTCACCTTACACTTGATTATATTTGTGAATATATAATAATTAAATAGTGAATAAGGGTTAAGTGTGGACCGGCATTTAACTGGGCTGCACATGCTGATTTCGGCCGCACCTTTAGTTAAAGGTCACATGGAACGGTTGTGATGGGATATGGGATTTATCATGAACTTGGCCGCCACTTTGGCTTTAAGTTGACCGACAACCCTTGACTGTTTATTATTGAAACCATGGCACACTCTATCCACTTGAATGTTATGATTAAAGTCTCATTGAGCCAAACAATTTCATGTGATATTCTCTGACAAGCATTTGTTATACTTAAATCAAGTGATGGATGTGACAACACACGATTTCATTAATTTGGACCACTAAAACAATTATTAATGAATTTACAAAATAGATGCCATACATATTGATTTATGTAGATGATCATATGTTTATGTGATAATAGATGTAACAGTAGGTTTAACTTTAATGTCCATGAGTGCTATTGATAGTTGACTGTATGGGAATGTGTAGACCGATGATAAATACTTGTGATGCAACTTGTGTTCTGGATATGCATAGTGTATTAAGTAAGCATGTATGTAGTACGAACATTCTGTTGCGGGAATAAACTGTGATAACCTGATTAATGTATGTCATGGTTAACTGTTATAATTCGGACAACAATGTGCAGTGCAACCTGTGTATTATGTAACAAAATACGTGATTTAATACGAATGCGACACTGATTGTTACTGATAAACCATGTTAGGATTATTTTGAGCAATTTGAGCACGTAACTAGTCAAACCGAGCAAACCAAGGTGAGTTCACACTCTTACCAAGGCATGGGATTCCCGGGGTGTTGGGAATGGGATTGATAAGGATAAGGTTGAATAGACTCATACGGACACTGTTACTAGACTACCATACCATCGTCCTCGGTTGTGCAGGACACATACGTAAAACCTACGTATACTTATGCTACTCGCTATCCTCGGTTGTGAAGGATACTCACGTAAAACCTACGTGAACTTATTATACTCACTACTGCCTCGGTTGTGTCAGGCACTTACGTAAAACCTACGTAAACCCCCGCGTACTCCTATCCTCGGTTGTGAAGGATACTTACGTAAAACCTACGTAAACCCCATACGCGCTACTGTTCTCGGTTGTGAAGAACAGTTATGGTTACGCATAGTCTAGTGGATTAATAACATGGGAAGCCCCCACCAAAAGAAATCTATAACGGCCCAGTAGAGCCACATGTTACATACGAACTTACTGTTATGCTTTTACTTACTGTGAACTCGCTCAACTAGTCGTTGACTCTCTGCTGCATGCCTTGCAGGACCTTAGGTATTATTGGAGCTTGCACAAGGAGGAGCAGGTCGTTGTGGGCAAATGGATCGTGATTACTTATTAAACACTTATGACGTTTCAAACATTAATACTTATGTTGGGTTACACATTAATGCTTCCGCTACACTTACTTACATTGGTTTTGATAAACGCCTTTCGTATTGATGGATAACTTTTACTATTTATATGTACAATATGATTGGTGGCTTGATCCTGGTCAGTCACGCTCCCAAGTGGTGATACTCCGCGGGTGGTTTTTGGGGGTGTGACAGATTGGTATCAGAGCCATTGGTTATAGAGAACTTGGTTTTAATATGGGAAAACGTTTTTATTAAAACCAGACTATAACCAGAACAGTGCTCTCAACGATCCACAACGACGCTTCGCTCCACGTGCAAGTGTCGACATCCTAGGTAATAAGGTTTATGTTTATTACCTGCTTGCTAGAATTGCTTAGAACTTTGTTTAGAACTTTGCTCGCATTACGCTTAGATACACATGACTTTATTTCATGAGAACACCTACGTGCTTACGCTTTTCTGTCATCGCCCTACTCGCGAACCACTCTCACTTACGTCACTTTTTACTATGAAGATCATGTCTGGACGAATTAACATGACACAAGCCCAGCTAGAGGCTCTCGTTCAAGCTCAAGTTGCTGCGGCACTTGCAGCTGCTCAAGCAGGTAGTATATCCTGTAGTCATAACTTACGCTAGGATCTTTAGATCCTACATTCCTAAACTAGCCCTTGTATCTAAACTTCGCCCCATTCGTACACAATAGGTCAACCAGCGCAGCAAGTTTGCACCTTTAAGAACTTCATGGACTGTCGTCCAAGTACCTTTAGTGGCACTGAAGGAGCAGTTGGACTCCTCCACTGGTTCGAGAAGCTAGAGTCAGTTTTCGAAATGTGTGAATGCCCTGAGGCTCGCAGGGTGAAATACGCCACTGGCACGCTAGAAGGAATAGCACTAACTTGGTGGAACGCCCAAGTTCAGATCTTAGGGTTGGCAGCTGCTAACGCCACACCCTGGAACGACTTCAAGGAACTCATTAAGAGGGAATACTGCACGCGTGATGACATCCACAAGTTGGAGAACGAGCTTTATCACTTGAAAATGACGGGGTCAGAGATTGAAGCCTATACGAAACGGTCAAACGAACTGGCCATTCTGTGTCCAACTATGGTGGACCCTCCAGTGAAGCGCATTGAGTTGTATCTCCAGGGACTTGTGCCAGAGATCCAGAGCCACGTTACGTCGGCTAACCTCGATAACATCCAAGACATTCAGCGTCTTGCTCATCGCCTTACGGATCAGGCGGTGGATCAGAACAAGTTGCCCAAACGCATCAGTGCTACCACTTCAGCCGCTACTCCCACTACACCCAGTGACAACAAAAGAAAGTGGGATGGGGATTCAAGCAAAGGTTCAGCATCCGTTCAGTCTCAAGCTCAGCAACAGAAGACTGACCACTACCAGAGTCCTGGTCAGCAATCCTCTGGTGGTCCTAGACAGAAAAGGTATCAAGGGTTTCACCCCAAGTGTCACAACTGCAACAGACATCACAGCGGCCAGTGCAACAAGGGTCGTTGTCAAAGATGTCTCAAGATGGGTCACGAGGCCAAAGACTGTAGGAGCCCACGGCCTGCAAATCAGGACCAGCAACCGCAACAACCAGCTCCACAGAACCCACAGCAGCAGCAGCAGCAGCAGCGTGGAAACCGGGGATGTTTCCAGTGTGGAGCAGAAGGTCATTACAAACGCGATTGTCCTCAATTGAACCAGAACCAGAACCACAACAATAACCAGGGCAACGGGAACAACAACAACAACGGGAGAAACAACAACAACAATGGCAACGAGGCAAGAGGTCGAGCTTTCGTGTTAGGACGAGGAGACGCAATGAACGATATTTGAACTTATAACTTATTTTGGGTTTTCATTATTATGTTTCTGCTACTCAAACAAAGTTTGGTTTGAACATCAATCGTATTGGGTTTTATGAATTATTTTAACTGCTATACCTTATGTTTGATATGATGGATGGTTTGATATTATTGAACGCACCTGCCGTATTTATGGACCTTATGAACAGGGTGTGCAAACCCTATCCTGACAAGTTCGTCATAGTATTCATTGACGACATTCTGATTTACTCCAAGAGTCAGGAGGAGCACGAGCAGCACCTACGCCTTATTTTGGAACTCCTACGGAAGGAACAGCTGTACGCTAAGTTTTCGAAATGTGACTTCTGGCTTCGTGAAGTCCATTTTCTAGGCCACGTAGTGAACAAGGATGGGATCCATGTCGATCCATCCAAGGTAGATTCGATCAGAAACTGGCCTGCACCACGAACGCCAACGGAAATACGCCAATTCTTGGGTTTGGCGGGTTACTACAGACAGTTTATCAAGGATTTCTCAAAGATTGCTCAGCCGCTTACGCTACTGACACAGAAGGGTGTCACCTACCGTTGGGGAGATCCCCAGGAGACTGCTTTTCAGCACCTAAAGGATAGGCTTTGCAGTGCACCTATCCTCTCTCTGCCAGAGGGTACAGATGACTTCGTGGTTTATTGTGATGCATCCATTCGGGGACTTGGATGCGTGTTGATGCAGCGCGACAAGGTTATTGCTTACGCCTCGCGCCAACTTAAGATTCATGAACGGAACTACACGACGCACGACTTAGAGCTGGGAGCTGTTGTTTTCGCGCTTAAGATATGGTGACACTACCTGTACGGTACCAGGTGCACGATTTATACCGATCACAGGAGTCTCGAGCATATTCTTAAGCAGAAGGATTTGAATATGCGTCAACGACGATGGGTCGAGTTACTGAACGATTACGAATGCGCTATCAAGTACCATCCAGGCAAAGCCAACGTTGTGGCTGATGCCCTCAGTAGGAAAGACACTTTACCTCGGCGCGTGCGAGCGCTACAGCTTACGATTCAGTCTAACCTTCCTACACAGATACGAAATGCTCAGATAGAAGCATTGAAACCCGAAAATGTCAAGGCTGAAGCCTTACGCGGCTCACGACAGCTGTTAGAACAGAAGGCAGACGGCGCCTACTATGTAACGGGGCGTATTTGGGTCCCACTTTATGGCGGTCTACGCGAACTTGTGACGGACGAAGCTCGCAAGTCTCGCTACTCGGTACATCCAGGGTCGGACAAAATGCACCACGACATCAGCACTACATACTGGTGGCCTAGCATGAAGGCCCACATCGCTACATACGTTGGAAAATGCTTGATCTGTGCGAGAGTCAAGGTCGAATACCAGAAACCAGCTGGCCTACTTCAGCAGCCTAAGATACCTCAATGGAAATGGGAAGAAATTTCCGTGGATTTTGTTACGGGTTTACCTAGATCCCAGCGTGGGAATGATACCATATGGGTGATCGTGGATCGACTCACCAAGCCTGCACACTTCCTACCTATAAAAGAAACGGATAAGTTCTCCACTCTCGCAGACGTTTATCTTAAAGAAGTTGTTTCGAGGCACGGGGTGCCCACCTCCATCATTTCGGATCGGGATGCACGATTCACATCAGAGCTTTGGCAAGCGATGCACAAATCTTTTGGCTCACAATTAGACATGAGCACAGCATATCATCCTCAGACGGATGGGCAGTCTGAGCGAACGATCCAGACTCTTGAAGACATGCTTCGGGCATGTGTTATTGATTTCGGCAACGGCTGGGAAAAGCATCTTCCTTTGGTGGAGTTTTCGTATAATAACAGCTATCACACCAGCATACAAGCCGCTCCATTCGAGGCATTGTACGGGCGTAAATGCCGGTCACCTCTCTATTGGGCAGAGGTGGGGGATAGTCAGATCACGGGTCGGAGATTGTAGTGGACGCCACAGAAAAGATTGCACAAATACGACAACGCATGGCGGCAGCACGCGACCGTCAGAAAACATACGCGGATAAGCGTAGGAAACCATTGGAATTTCAGGTCGGGGACCGGGTTTTACTAAAAGTCTCACCCTGGAAGGGTGTGGTTCGTTTTGGCAAACGGGGTAAACTAAATCCGCGGTATGTCGGACCGTTCGAGATCATTGAGAAAATAGGCAAAGTGGCCTACAAGCTAAACCTACCAGCTGAATTCGGTGCAGTTCACAATGTATTTCACGTGTCGAATCTGAAGAAGTGCCTGTCAGATGAGACCCTCATAGTTCCTTTTAAGGAATTCACCATCGACGAGTGGTTGCAGTTCGTCGAGGATCCAGTTGAAATCACGGACCAGGATGTTAAGGTCCTCAAAAACAAGAGAATCCCTCTTGTTCGAGTTCATTGGAACTCCCGTCGTGGCCCAGAGTACACCTGGGAACGCGAAGACCAGATGACAGAAAAGTACCCCCAGTTATTCGAAACCAATGCAACCACTACTGAGACTGAAGCTACTACTACGGAATTTCGGGACGAAATTCCAAATCAACGGGGGGATGATGTGACACCCCAGGTAAACGATACAACTACCTAGCTTTCTCAGTAACCGCATGCTAAATTTCGGGACGAAATTTCTTTCAAGTTGGGGATAATGTGACATCCTGAGTTTTCACGGTCCTTATCCGATTTAATCTTGTACTTATTTGCATAGTGTGTTTCTTATATTTGGAGTGCATAATATTTATCATATGTGAGTGTATGATAATAAGGTTTTGTATTAATTTGCATGTTATAAATAAACATGGAACCCAGCCGAAATCACCCACACTTGAGGACACTTCTTTGGTGAAAACCCTTGTCCCACGAAAACAACATGATGAAAAAAAAACATTAAGTGTTTTCGTTCATTAGGGTCCAGCGAAAAGCATATGGGCTTCGGCCCAGTAGTAATGGGTTTTGTATATATTTTGTTCCTCACGTTATGTAAAAGATTAATCACAAACAAACCGAAACCCTAGAGTATCTTCCTGTGTGCGACGGCAAGACTAAGATCGTGAAGCCTTTTCACATATTCGTTGTGCTTTCTGTTTGAGGTTAGTTATCTGTTAGATTTAAATCCATCATGAACAATCTGCTTGTTACATGAATCGATTATTATTGTGGAGTGATAGTGATGATATGATATTGTTATATTGATGGTACATGATAGTTGCAGTCAATCGGATAAGAATTCTGTATAGTTGTCAGCTATTATTCTCATAGTTACATATGATGTTGATATTATAGTGATCGGCCACCATATCTTTTGGTCCAATAATATTGTTTACAAAGTTTATTCATAATAGGGCCTCACGTGAAGTTGACAGTTTATGTTTGTGTTATATATGGTGATTTATGTGGGTGAATGTATGGATGTCATTGGGGCAACTTTCGGTTGGAATAAAAATGGGCAAATTAAATTGTGGCACCATTACATCAATAGTAAAGTTAAATGTGTCAGATCCATTAGCTAGGTTGTATGGAATATGTAATTGTTTATGTGGGTGAATGCATGAGGGAGTTAGTTATTTGATGGTGAAACCGACAATCTGATTGTTGACTAATGATTATGAGTTGATAATTTGAGGTCCAATGAGGGATCTTGTTCATGCATCTTTGGTCCAATAAAAAATATGTCACCTTACACTTGATTATATTTGTGAATATATAATAATTAAATAGTGAATAAGGGTTAAGTGTGGACCGGCATTTAACTGGGCTGCACATGCTGATTTCGGCCGCACCTTTAGTTAAAGGTCACATGGAACGGTTGTGATGGGATATGGGATTTATCATGAACTTGGCCGCCACTTTGGCTTTAAGTTGACCGACAACCCTTGACTGTTTATTATTGAAACCATGGCACACTCTATCCACTTGAATGTTATGATTAAAGTCTCATTGAGCCAAACAATTTCATGTGATATTCTCTGACAAGCATTTGTTATACTTAAATCAAGTGATGGATGTGACAACACACGATTTCATTAATTTGGACCACTAAAACAATTATTAATGAATTTACAAAATAGATGCCATACATGTTGATTTATGTAGATGATCATATGTTTATGTGATAATAGATGTAACAGTAGGTTTAACTTTAATGTCCATGAGTGCTATTGATAGTTGACTGTATGGGAATGTGTAGACCGATGATAAATACTTGTGATGCAACTTGTGTTCTGGATATGCATAGTGTATTAAGTAAGCATGTATGTAGTACGAACATTCTGTTGCGGGAATAAACTGTGATAACCTGATTAATGTATGTCATGGTTAACTGTTATAATTCGGACAACAATGTGCAGTGCAACCTGTGTATTATGTAACAAAATACGTGATTTAATACGAATGCGACACTGATTGTTACTGATAAACCATGTTAGGATTATTTTGAGCAATTTGAGCACGTAACTAGTCAAACCGAGCAAACCAAGGTGAGTTCACACTCTTACCAAGGCATGGGATTCCCGGGGTGTTGGGAATGGGATTGATAAGGATAAGGTTGAATAGACTCATACGGACACTGTTACTAGACTACCATACCATCGTCCTCGGTTGTGCAGGACACATACGTAAAACCTACGTATACTTATGCTACTCGCTATCCTCGGTTGTGAAGGATACTCACGTAAAACCTACGTGAACTTATTATACTCACTACTGCCTCGGTTGTGTCAGGCACTTACGTAAAACCTACGTAAACCCCCGCGTACTCCTATCCTCGGTTGTGAAGGATACTTACGTAAAACCTACGTAAACCCCATACGCGCTACTGTTCTCGGTTGTGAAGAACAGTTATGGTTACGCATAGTCTAGTGGATTAATAACATGGGAAGCCCCCACCAAAAGAAATCTATAACGGCCCAGTAGAGCCACATGTTACATACGAACTTACTGTTATGCTTTTACTTACTGTGAACTCGCTCAACTAGTCGTTGACTCTCTGCTGCATGCCTTGCAGGACCTTAGGTATTATTGGAGCTTGCACAAGGAGGAGCAGGTCGTTGTGGGCAAATGGATCGTGATTACTTATTAAACACTTATGACGTTTCAAACATTAATACTTATGTTGGGTTACACATTAATGCTTCCGCTACACTTACTTACATTGGTTTTGATAAACGCCTTTCGTATTGATGGATAACTTTTACTATTTATATGTACAATATGATTGGTGGCTTGATCCTGGTCAGTCACGCTCCCAAGTGGTGATACTCCGCGGGTGGTTTTTGGGGGTGTGACAAGAAACCTTAGGAACGGATGTATGGTACGCCTACCATTATACGTAGGATCCCGGATACAGCCAGTACAATGAAATTGTCAGCCCCTAAAGCGGGTACTGGTCCCATTTCCATGAACTGTACCAGGATCATCGTGCGCTACTGGCGATACTGGGGACAGGCCCAAACTGGGGTCAAGCCCAAATAACTGGGGTCAAGCCCAAATAACTGAATACTTCCGTGGATAGTCAATCCTTTGTTAAGGATACCTAAAGCTTCTGCAAAACTCGGATTCAAGTGAAAAGGGGATAAAGGATCCAGGATCCTTATCCTTGTATATAGGATAATTAAAGAATGAAATAGTTTGAGATTAGATCATTACCAAAATGAGGATCCTCTGTCATGTAAGGATCCTTCGAGGATACTTGTTAGCTAAGGATCATGGATCCTTATTACATGAAGTATTTCTTCAAGTAGATAGCATTCCAAGCTCTTGGTAGCAAATTACCTTCCATTGTTAGCAATCGATATGCCCCCTTTCCTGCTTCAGCTTCAATCAAATAAGGGCCTTCCCACTTTGGTGCCAACTTTCCATCAGCAGGATTGGTGGTATTCTGAAATGCTTTCCTTAGAACCATATCACCAACTTGGAATTTCCTAATCCTGACATTCTTATTGTAGGCTCCAGCCATCCTTTGTTGATAACTGGCCATCCTTATCCTTGCCAAATCCCTAAGTTCTTCTATAGTATCCAAGTCTTGAACCAAGTTTTCAGCATTTCCTTCAGGATCACGGATGCTTGTTCTTGCAGTAGGAACCACCATCTCTGTAGGAATCACTGATTCTGCCCCAAATACCAAAGAAAATGGAGTTCGGCTAGTGGCATTCTTGGGAGTTGTCCTATCAGCCCATAGTACATAAGGTAGTTCTTCTGCCCATTTTCCTTTCTTGGATCCAAGCTTCTTCTTCAAATTTTTGATGATGATCTTGTTAGATGATTCTGCCTGGCCATTAGCTTGTGGGTGGCCTGGTGTTGATGTTATCATCTTAATCCCCCAACTATCACAAAAGTTAGTAGTTCTACTCCCAATAAATTGGGATCCATTATCACATACTATTTCATAAGGGATACCAAATCTAGTAATAATATTTCTTTTAATAAAGGATATCACTTCTTTTTCTCTGACTTGAGCAAAGGCTTCAGCCTCTATCCACTTGGAGAAGTAATCAGTCATAGCAAGCATGAATACTTTTCCACCAGGTGCCTTAGGAAGCTTACCAACTATATCCATTCCCCATCTCATAAATGGCCAAGAGGAGGGTATAGGATGCAAAAGTTCTGCTGGTTGGTGAAGGATATTACTATGTCTCTGACAAGGATCACACCTTTTGGCATAATCCACAACATCCTTCTTCATTATAGGCCAATAGTATCCTGTCCTCAGGATCCTTGAGAAGAATGCCCTACCCCCAGTGTGGTTTCCACAATCTCCTTCATGAAAATCCTTTAGGACTTCTTAGATCTCGGGATCCTCAATACATCTTAGATATGGTCCTGCAAGAGATCGTTTATATAGTATGTTATTCAATATTGTAAATTGAGATACCTTGATTTTGAAAGCCCTAGGTTTTTCTCCTGTAGGAATCTCTCCATGTTGTATGTATCTCATGATTGGAAGGATCCATGATCCTGAATGAGATTGAGTATCATCACTAGGGATGATTGCAGAATCTTCTCCTATTTCCATGACTACATGATCCTCGATAGCAGGTGTCAGGATGTGGATAATAGGGATCCTGATATCCTCTGGGATCTTCAAGGATGATCCTAGATTGGCTAATGCATCAGCCTCTGCATTCTCTTCCCTTGGTACCTGTGTCAAACTAAAGGAAACAAAAGAGAGTGCCAATTCTTTGACTATCTCTAAATATTTGATTAGTTTCTCACCTTTAACAGCATAGGATCCATTAAGGTGGTTAGTGATTAATAATGAATCTACATGTACCTCAAGATACCTGATCCTCATATGCTTGGCAATTTGCAAACCAGCTATTAAGGCTTCATATTCAGCCTCATTATTAGTAGTTTGAAACTCACAAGCTATGGAGTGGAGTATTATGTCCCCCTGTGGCGATTTTATTAGTATTCCAAGTCGTGTTCCTTTGACATTAGAGGCTCCATCAGTGAAGAGTATCCAAGGATCCTTAGTTTATTTAAGCTGTTGGACTTTTAACTCAGCTTCCTTTTGCAAGTCACTACTGAAATCTGCCACAAAGTCAGCTAATGCCTGGGATTTAATGGCTGTTCTAGGCTCATATCTTATATCATAAGCACTAAGCTTCACTGCCCATTTAGCCATCCTTCCTGACATTTCAGGTTTCCTGAGAACATTCTTAATTGGAAAAATAGTCTTAACAATAATGGCATGAGTCTCAAAATAATGCCTTAATTTAGTAGATGCCATAATTAATGCAAGAATAAGTTTCTCTAAATGTGAATACCTGGATTCAGCATCAAGTAAACTCTTACTTACATAATAAACAGGATGTTGTGTACCTTGGTGATCCTTAACAAGGACCGCAATTACTGCTTTTGAGGATACTGCTAGGTATAAGGATAATATATCCCCCTTTTCTGGTTTCATCAAAGCAGGGGCTGAGGATAGGTAATCCTTAAGAGCTTTGAGGGCACTTTCATGCTTCTCAGTCCATTCAAATTTCTTGTTCTTCCTCAGGATGTCATAAAATTCCTTGCATTTTTCAGAGGATTTGGATATGAACCTGTTTAAGGCTGCAATCCTGCCTGTTAATCTTTGCACATCCTTTGCATTGGCAGGTGATTTTAATGTTCACAATAGCCTTAATTTGCTCTGGACTTGCTTCAATGCCCCTCTTAGTCACCATATAGCCTAGGAATTTACCTGATTTTACACCAAAGTGACACTTGGAAGGATTTAGTTTCATATTAAATTTATCAAGGATATTGAATGCTTCCTCCAAGTCTTTAAGGTGATCCTCAGCTTTTTTAGACTTAACCACCATGTCATCTATATAGACTTCCATAGTGTGTCCAATTTGATCCTTGAACATCATATTGCTAGCCTTCGATAAGTAGTGTTTTGGTCAAAAATCTGATGAGGATAATGCAACCAAACTCTTAGTTACGGGGTATGATGCTTGAAATGAGGAACAATGATAAGGATCACTTAGATGTAATTTGCACAATTGACACAGAGATATATACGAGGAAAAAGCCCTTGATCAATGAATGATCTCCAGCATAAAAAACCTCGGGTGATGGAAACTACCGATCACCAAGTTCAAATTAACCAACAAATGTCTACAACTTCGGATAATAACGAGCTAGGTACAAGGATCACTACGGTGTTACGTGCAAAAATGTGTAAAAACTGTTAAGTGTTTTGCTGAATGCTCAAGAGTGCAATTGTACGAGAGTGTGTAGCTAAAATTAGCTAAGTGTTCTCACTACTAGCTCGTTACCCCTTTAAAAATAGAAGTTAACTACGCTAACAAACTATCCGAAATTCGTGCCATGCTCCTACGTTCTCCACAACGTCCATTTTCAGTCAAACGTGTGCGAAATAGCCGTAGAATATTCCATAGTAACGTTGCCAAGACCAGGTCCAACTTGTTACTCCTGCAAAACAATACCAAATTCAAAGAGAACAATCGTTAGTATAAGGATCCTTAGGGTGATCCATGATCCTGATCCTAAAGCACTTCTGAGGATCACTATCTGTAACAGAAGTAAGGATCACTAATAGGATAACATGTGAGGATCACGGGCTATTAGAAAATCCTCCCCTAACAAGTAGCACCTGCATTTCAGAGATACTCCCTTTATAATCTCATCCGAAGATCAAACAGGTATTCTCTCTTCACCTTCTCTTACTCTGTTTTATTTCTTTTTCTTTCATCTCGCAAAAAATGTTGCTCCGGAACTCTCCTGTTAAGGATCCCAAAAAGAATAGCCCCTTGAAGGGTCAAGGGATCATCAAGGATTCCCCACAAGAGAGGTGTTGCTTCACTGACCCCCAAATTGACAAAATCCGGCACTATTTTCTGGCGAACACCTTCTTTAAACCTTTCAGTCCTACTGCCCTGAGCGATTACATCTCTGAGACTTGGGTTGCCTTCCCGGTCACTCCTTTCATGATTGGATACTCGTATCCTTTCCCTCAATTCACCCAATCCTTTTTCTCCCTCACCGGCATCTGCTATATCCAGGCCATGCCGATGATCTGGAGGGTTCTATATAGCCTTGAAAGGATCATCGAGCAAGAAGGGATCAATCTTGGAATGTCTGAGCTGGGTGAGATGTATGACCTCACTACTTTCGGATCCCACCGTTACTTGTTCAACCGAAAAGCTGGTGAAGAGCACCCGATCTTCAAAGCCACCAAGAACGACACTAACTGGAAGCGACGCTTCTTCTTTGTCAGAAGAGACACTATTCCAAACAGAAAGGATCTGCCCAGGGAGTGGTGCACCCATGGTAGGATAGAGGATCCTGATAAGGATCACCAGACGATTCTCTTTTCCAATAAGGATCACTAACACCCTTTTTTGTTTCTGACGTGCAGCTATCACTGTCTCACACCTCATACTGTCCCCTGCCACCAAAGAGAGACTTGCTGCTTTTAGGAGGCTTGATCCTGCAACAAGAACATTCAACACCAACACCCAGGACTCCCAAGAGATATCCTCAGGCTCAGTCACAATGTCAAGTAAGTATCCTGTTCTTGGTATAATTTAGGATTTAAATAGATAGTTAAATATAAATAGGGCAAGAATACTTATCTTGTTTTGAACGTATAGGTGCTGGAAAATCCTCAAAAGCTGCCTCCAAGTTCGGTATGGCTGATCTTGACACCGTCAAATCCAAGAAGAAGGCCATTGCAAGCCCGAGCGTCTCCATCCCCAAGGCACCCATCAAAGGAAGGGGTGGCAAAAAGAGAAAGAGTTATGAAGTTGAGGACCTACAAGGCCTGCCCCTGCTCCGCCACCAGTTCCTCGAATATTTCAATGAGGTAAGGATCACTGATTCTGCTTGCATATCCTGACCATATATCCTGCTCATATAAGGATCACCTGACCTTGAACTGCCTTGACTTCTTTGCGGAAATTTGCTGAGATCGAGGATTACGTGGGGAGCGTTGAGAAGCTGGATGAGAAGATCGCTGATCTCCAACAGGTTGCCGTGCTCAAGGATCTTAAGATCGCTGAACTTGAAAAAGCCCTCCAAGCTGCTAGGAACGAGACAGCCAAAATCCTGATTGACATCGACTACGAGAATCATGAAATCGTGGAAGGTGCAAAGGTCTCTGCTGCCATCACCATGTACAAGACAAAACTGCAGATGGCCCAGGAAGCCCAGGATCCTAACTTTGACAAAAGCAGCTGGGATGTTGAAGGGTGGAAGGCAAGGCTAGCTGATCTGGAGGATGATGAGGAGGCTGAGGAGGCTGAAGAGATCCTGAAAATTGAGGCTGGAGGCAGTGGCAAGGATCAAGGTGGAGAAGCTGGAGGTGGTGATGCAGTGAAGGTCTAGGCTGCATGATTGGGCGATGATGGAAACTTCTAGACATAGCCAGAGCCCAATTTTTTTTAGTATGATGGTTGTTTTGTTGAACAATTCTTGGTTTGTACTTAAACAATAGCTTTAGGGTTAAGGATCCAGGATCCTTCGAACAATAGGTAGGATGACAATCGGTGGAGGGATCCTCTGTTTGGGGGATGAAGCCATTGTTATCCTGCCGTCTTTCTATTCCTGCACTACTTAGAACTTATTATCATGGACACCCTTTACCTACCCCAGCGGACGGGCCACGTATTGCTGGTAGATGCTCGGGGTAGGTAATTTTGACAACTTTTTAAGGGTTAACCTTTTGTTAATAAATAAAACCTTAATCTTTTGTGTCTTATCTTGTGTTGTTATCCTTTTTTGTCTTTTTAACTTTCAATTATTTTGACGTATACTTATCTAAATATGAAATCTTGAATAAGTTAGATTGAAAATATTTAGGATATGATCCAGGATCAAATATCCTATAGTTGAAAAATCCCAAAAGTAGTATATTTTTAAGGATCACAGGTTTAGTTTTCAAGTTACAAGGGTTATTCAGATAAACAATGAACAAAATTAAAACAGTTAAGGATCATACCTGAGGATCCAAGTTAGGATCCTAACCCTTAATACCATAACCAGGATAACTATAAGATAAACCTTAGAGAGAAGTAAGGATCAAGGATCCTCAGTTGTCTAACTTCAAAGACCTGAAATAGGGCATAACCTGGGACTAAGCCAATATAAGATAAAAGTTAGCAACTGGGGACAAGCCCAAGGATAACTGGGGACAAGTGTCACACCCCCAAAATCCACACGCGGAGTACCACCGCTTGGAGGCGTGACATGACCAGGATCAAGCCACCAATCATATTGAACATAGCATATAACAATTAAAGTAGTTCATAAAAATCCAACTCAATACAATTGATGTTCAAACCAAACGTAGTTTAAGTAGCGGAAGCATAATATGAAAACCCAATGTATGTAATAAGTTCAAGTGTTATAAAGTTTAACATGGCATCCACGATCCATGCTCCACAACGACCTGCTCCCCCCTGTGCAAGCTCCATATGTACCTAAGGTCCTGCAAGGCATGCAGCAGAGAGTCAACAACTAGTTGAGCGAGTTCACAGAAAGTAAGTTCGGAATAACAAAATCGTATGTTCATTTAGTGGGGGCTTCCCATGTATGTATGTACTAATAGTGGGGGTTTCCCATGATTATATTTATTACTAATGGGGGCTTCCCATGTTTATCCATACTAGACTATTGTAACCATGTGTGTTCTTCTTAATCCGAGAACAGGAATACGTACAAGATCACGTAGGTTTTACGTGAGTGCCCTTCCCCGAGGATAGTGGTACGCGTGGGGTTTACGTAGGTTTTACGTAAGTGTCCTTCCGACCCGGAAGACAGTAGTAGGTATGAGTTTACGTAGGTTTTACGTAAGTGTCCTCCCGACCCGGGAGACAGTGGTAGATACTAGTTTACGTAGGTTTTACGTAAGTGTCCTGACTAACCTGAGGACGATGGTATATAGTCTAGCAGTAGCGTAAGTACGAGTAATTATCCAATTCAAATCTTCCAACCCAATTCCCATCCCGGGAATCACATGCCTTGGCTGTGTGAACTCACCTTGGTTTGCTCGGTATGCTAGGTTATGCGCTCACAAGTAATCAGTCATGTCCTATAGTGTGCACGTGTATTAAATCAGTTCATGTTCGTATGCCATTTATGTCACGAAGCGTTTGACAGTTAACATCATGTATCACATAAGCAGCTAATCACATTCATGCAACTCAAGCTTTACATTCAAGGCTTTCTCAGTTTGTTTTTAACTCAGTTACTCATCAACAGTCTTTGTAAGTTTAACCGTGTTACAACGTTAATCAGAATTAACAGAACTAGCATGCATAGTAGCGTTAACACACGTAACAGGTTAACACATTTAGACAAAGCACATCAAAGAAAGTCGGACAAGTATATCACCCATAAAAGTTGGACATCATGCTTCACATTAAAAAGTCGGACATCATCATATATATATATCATTCAATATTACAAACCTCGGACATCAACATATATATATATCATTCAATTCAAAACCTCGGACATCATGGGATTCACTAAAACTCGGACATCATGGGCTTCACTAAAACTCGGACATCATGGGCTTCATAAGTTCGGACCCCTTGATACATTAACAAAACTCGGACACCCCCCCTTTGGATCATACAAAGTTCGGACCCCATGTGTTATATAAAAGTCGGATCCTTAATGCTCATAATCATTACCACTAACAGTCAATATTTTATAATGTCCACTTATACTCTTCACATATTTCAGCAACTTGATAAAGCATTCAGAGGATGGTTATGATTGGACCGATTACTTTATGTTTTAATAGAGGGTTTGCAGTCTTAAAATATTGACCATAGAATTCAATCAACTCAATAACTTCTTGGCCGACAACTAATGTTTTCTAGATCAGTTCTTGACATGCGATTGGACCAAAAAAACATCAGTGATATCACATGTAAATTGGATAGTTGAAAGTATCATGCTATTACAATGTAGATCTAATTATCACAGTTAATAGTACTCTAAATCATACATGAAATTCATGACTCAAAAGTCAGTAGCGGTCCAATGGATGCTTATTAAAACATAGTTGCCGACCACTATATAATATATTATCTAATCATCATGCAATTACAATCATCACCCAATAAACAGTTCAACCTACACCTGTTACTCATCTACTATCATGACATCAACATAACAAGACAACCAACACTAATTGCACATAGACAATGAGTATCACATCAGATTATATGGATTCCCAGCATGCAAATCAATTCAATCATAGGTTCATACATATATCATGATAGCAGTCAATACGGAAAACCAAACAAACAATTAATAATGATTTCGATCCAACAGTCATCGGTAGTAGATTACCAACCTAAACGAAAGAGACAACAGTTCGATAGATGTACGGCTCAAGTCTTTCACGGCTGCCGTTCGGTTTCAAAACAAACGAGAGAGAGTGTGATAGGTGTCTAGGGTTTTCTGAATATAACTCTCTTAAAGGTTGTGATAATATATGTGATTCCCTACTGGGCCTAAAGCCCAGTTCGATTTCGTCAGCCACAGGAGGACGAAAACACATAAGTGTTTTCATCAGGAAGTATTTTCGGCTGGGTGAGGGTGTTTTCGGCAAGAACTCTAACATTTGTTTTAAATTATAAAATCCAACAATCCAACCAATATGTTTAAAACATTCATACACATATCATGTATACAATCATTTACAGAACACATGTATTACACATCAAATATTTATAAAACACACTTGCAACTAAGTACGAGGTTAAATCGAGTAGAGACCTTGAAAACTCGGGTTGTCACATTATCCCCAACTTGCAAGAAATTTCGTCCCGAAATTTAGCACGTGGTTACTGAGGAAGCTAGTTGAGTTGTATCGTTTACTGGTTTTCCTTGGGTGTCACATCATCCCCCCGTTGATTTGGAATTTCGTCCCGAAATTCTATAGTAGTTTCAGCCTCAGTAGTAGTTGCATTGTTTTCGAACAACTGGGGATATTTGAGTTCCATTTGGTCTTCTCGTTCCCAGGTATGCTCTGGGCCACGATGGGAGTTCCAACAAACTCGAACAAGAGGTATTCTAGTGTTCTTGAGGACCTTAACATCCCGGTCCGTGATTTCAACTGGTTCCTCGACGAACTGCAACCGCTCGTCGATAGTGAGTTCCTTAAAAGGAACTATGAGGGTCTCATCTGACAGACACTTCTTCAGATTCGACACGTGGAAAACATTGTGAACTGCACCGAGTTCAGCTGGTAGATTCAGTCTGTAGGCCACCTTGCCTATTTTCTCAATGATTTCAAATGGTCCAACGTACCGTGGATTGAGCTTGCCCCGTTTACCAAAACGAACCACACCCTTCCAGGGTGAGACTTTAAGTAAAACCCGATCCCCGACCTGAAATTCCAATGGCTTCCTACGCTTATCCGCGTAGCTTTTCTGACGGTCGCGAGCTACCGCCATACGTTGTCGTATTTGTGCAATCTTTTCCGTGGTGTCCACTACGAGTTCTGGACCCGTGATCTGACTATCCCCCACCTCTGCCCAACAGAGAGGTGACCGGCATTTACGCCCATACAATGCCTCAAATGGAGCGGCTTATATGCTGGTGTGATAGCTGTTATTGTATGAAAACTCCACTAAAGGGAGGTGCTTTTCCCAGCTGTTGCCGAAATCGATAACACATGCCCGAAGCATGTCTTCTAGCGTTTGAATCGTGCGCTCAGACTGCCCATCCGTCTGAGGGTGATAAGTCGTGCTCATATCTAACCGAGAGCCAAAAGCCTTGTGCATTGCTTGCCATAGTTCTGATGTGAATCGTGCATCGCGATCCGAAATGATAGAGGTGGGCACCCCGTGCCTCGAGACCACTTCTTTCAAGTAGATGTCTGCTAATGTGGAAAACTTGTCTGTTTCCTTGATTGCCAAGAAGTGAGCAGACTTTGTGAGTCGATCCATGATTACCCAAATAGTATCGTTCCCACGCTGGGATCTAGGTAGGCCTGTAACAAAATCCATGGAAATTTCCTCCCATTTCCATTGCGGTATCTTTGGTTGCTGAAGTAGGCCCGCTGGTTTCTGATACTCTGCCTTGACTCTAGCACAGGTCAAGCATTTGCTGACATAGGTAGCGATGTGGGCCTTCATGCTAGGCCACCAATAAGTAGTTCTGATGTCGTGGTACAATTTATCCGACCCTGGATGTTCCGAGTAGCGAGACTTGTGAGCTTCATCCATTACCAGCTCGCATAAGTTTCCATACGGTGGAACCCAAATACGCCCTGTTACATAGTAAGCGCCGTCTTCCTTCTGTTCCAACCGCTGCCTTGAGCCACGTAAGGCTTTAACCCTGACGTGTTCTGGTTTCAATGCTTCTACCTGAGCATCTCGTATCTGTGCTGGAAGACTAGACTGAATGGTGAGCTGCAAAACTCGTACACGCCTAAGTGTAGTGTCTTTCCGACTGAGGGCGTCAGCCACAACATTGGCTTTGCCTGGATGGTACTTGATGGCGCATTCATAATCATTCAAAAGTTCGACCCATCTTCGTTGACGCATGTTCAAATCCTTTTGCTTAAGGATATGCTCGAGACTCCTGTGATCGGTGTAAATAGTGCACTTGGTACCGTACAGGTAGTGTTGCCATATCTTAAGCGCGCAAACAACAGATCCCAGCTCTAAATCATGCGTCGTGTAATTCCGTTCGTGAACCTTGAGTTGGCGCGAAGCATAAGCAATAACTTTATCCCGCTGCATCAATACGCAACCAAGCCCCTGTATCGATGCGTCACAATAGACCACAAAATCATCCGTGCCCTCTGGCAATGAGAGAATAGGTGCGCTGCATAGTCTATCCTTCAGGTACTGAAAAGTCGTTTCTTGTGTATCACCCCAACGATAGCTACCACCTTTCTGTGTCAGTAATGTAAGTGGCTGTGCGATCTTCGAGAAGTCTTTGATAAACCGTCTGTAGTAACCCGCCAAACCCAAGAATTGGCGTATTTATGTTGGAGTGCGAGGCGCCGGCCAGTTTCTGATCGAATCTACCTTGGATGGATCGACATGAATCCCATCCTTGTTTACCACGTGGCCGAGAAAGTGGACTTCACGAAGCCAGAAGTCGCATTTTGAAAACTTGGCGTACAGTTGTTCCTTTCGAAGAAGTTCCAAGATAAGACGTAAGTGCTGCTCGTGTTCCTCCTGACTCTTGGAGTAGATCAGAATGTCGTCGATGAAAATGATGACGAACTTGTCCAGATAGGGTTTGCACACCCTGTTCATAAGATCCATGAAAACTGCAGGCGCGTTCGTTAGCCCGAATGGCATGACTAGAAACTCATAATGGCCGTAGCGAGTTCTGAATGCTGTCTTGGAGACGTCCTCATCCCGGACTCTCAGCTGATGGTACCCTGACCTTAGGTCAATCTTGGAATAGTCGCTTGACCCTTGCAACTGGTCGAATAAGTCGTCAATACGAGGAAGAGGATAGCGGTTCTTCACTGTGACCTTGTTCAGTTCGCGGTAATCAATGCACATCCTGAAAGTGCCGTCTTTCTTCTTCACAAATAGTACTGGAGTTCCCCAAGGCGAAGAGCTTGGACGAATGAAACCCTTATCCAGGAGTTCTTGCAGTTGCTTAGACAGTTCTTCCAGTTCAGTTGGAGCTAAACGATATGGTGCGCGAGCTATAGGTGCTGCTCCTGGAGCTAGCTCGACTTGAAACTCGACCTGGCGATGAGGCGGTAGACCAGGTAAATCTTCAGGAAACACTTGAGGAAATTCGCGTACAACTGGAATATCCTCTATTCTTTTCTCTTTCGTCGAGGCATCAGTAACTAATGCCAAAATGGCGGTATGACCCTTTCGTAAACATTTCTGAGCCTTCAGGAAGGAGATGATGCCAACCACAGCACCACTCTTGTCGCCTTGACCTTCGAGAGGTTCTTTACCCGAACGAGGAATACGAATGATCTTCTCCTTACATAGGATCTCTGCTTGCTGCTTGGATAACCAATCCATGCCAACGACAATGTCAAAACTACCCAAAACTATGGGAATGAGATCAATCAAGAAGGTCTGACCGGCTAAGACAATATTACAACCCTTGACTACATGTGCGGCTTCTACACTCTTACCATTTGCTAACTCTACGACATGTTTGGTGTTTAGGGGTGTTGGTGCACGTTTTAACATTTGACTAACTTTTAAAGACACATAACTGGTATCCGCACCCGAAGCAAACAAAACAGTAAAGTAAAAGTCGTCGAGAAGAAACTTACCCATGACCACGTTAGGATCATTCCTTGCGTCACCTCGACCCAGCACAAAAGCACGACCCCTAGCTTCATTGCCGTTATTGTTCCCACCATTGTTGTTACCATTGCCTTGGTTGTTGTTGTTGTTGCGATTCTGGTTCTGGTTTAACTGGGGGCAATCACGCTTGAAATGACCTTCGGCCCCACACTGGAAACATCCCCTGTTGCCCCATTGTTGCTGCTGCTGCGGGTTTTGTGGAGCTGGTAATTGCAGTTGCTGGTTCTGATTCGCAGGCCGTGGACTCCTACAGTCTTTGGCCCCGTGACCCATCTTGAGGCACCTCTGACAACGACCCTTGTTGCACTGGCCGCTGTGATGCCTGTTACAGTTGTGACACTTGGGGTGAAATCCTTGATACCTTTTCTGCCTATGACCACCAGAAGATTGCTGACTAGGACTCTGGTAGTGATCAGTCTTCTGCTGCTGAGACTGAACTGTTGCTGAACCTTTGCTAGAATCCCCCTCCCACTTTCTTTTGTTGTCAGTGGGGGTAGTGGGAGTAGCAGCTGGAGTGGTAGCACTGATGCGTTTGGGCAACTTGTTCTGTTCCACCGCCTGATCCGTGAGGCGATGAGCAAGACGCTGGATGTCTTGGATGTTGTCGAGGTTATCCGATGTCACATGGCTCTGAATCTCTGAGGCTAGACCCATGAGGTACAACTCAATGCGCTTGATTGGAGGGTCCACCATGGTTGGACACAAGATGGCCAGTTCGTTCGACCGTTTCGTGTAAGCTTCGATTTCCGACCCCGTCATTTTCAAATGATAAAGCTCCACTTCCAACTTGTGGATGTCATCACGTGTGCAGTATTCCCTTTTTATCAATTCCTTGAAATCGTTCCAAGGGGTGGCGTTAGCAGCCGCCAGCCCTAGAATCTGTACTTGCGCATTCCACCAGGTTAGCGCAATCCCTTCCAACGTGCCAGTGGCGTACTTTACCCTGCGAGCCTCAGGGCATTCACACATCTTGAATACCGACTTGAGCTTTTCGAACCAATGGAGGAGTCCCACTGCTCCTTCTGTGCCACTGAATGTGCTTGGACGACAGTCCATGAAGTTCTTGAATGTGTTGCGGGGCGTGTTGACCTCCTGCGTTTGCAGCTGCAAGTGCCGCAGCAACTTGTTCGTTGATAAGAGCCGTCAACTGGGCTTGAGTCATGTTAATACGTCCGGCCATTGGTCTTCACATCAAAGGTATCATAAGTGAGAGAGGTTCGCGAATAGTGCGATGACAGAAGAGTGTAAGCACACAGGTGTTCTCATGTAATGACGCATAGTAGGCAATGTAATCTAAGCATACTGCGAGCAAAGTTCTATGTAATTCTAGCATGTAGGCAATAAACATAAACCTTATTACCTAGGATGTTGAGTCTTGCACGTGGAGCGAAGCGTCATTGTGGACCGTTGAGAGCACTGTTCTGGTTATAGTCTGGTTTTAATAAAAACATTTTTCCAATATTAAAACCAAGTTCTCTAAAACCAATGGCTCTGATACCAATCTGTCACACCCCCAAAATCCACACGCGGAGTACCACCGCTTGGAGGCGTGACATGACCAGGATCAAGCCACCAATCATATTGAACATAGCATATAACAATTAAAGTAGTTCATAAAAATCCAACTCAATACAATTGATGTTCAAACCAATCGTAGTTTAAGTAGCGGAAGCATAATATGAAAACCCAATGTATGTAATAAGTTCAAGTGTTATAAAGTTTAACATGGCATCCACGATCCATGCTCCACAACGACCTGCTCCCCCCTGTGCAAGCTCCATATGTACCTAAGGTCCTGCAAGGCATGCAGCAGAGAGTCAACAACTAGTTGAGCGAGTTCACAGAAAGTAAGTTCGGAATAACAAAATCGTATGTTCACTTAGTGGGGGCTTCCCATGTATGTATGTACTAATAGTGGGGGTTTCCCATGATTATATTTATTACTAATGGGGGCTTCCCATGTTTATCCTTACTAGACTATTGTAACCATGTGTGTTCTTCTTAATCCGAGAACAAGAATACATACAAGGTCACGTAGGTTTTACGTGAGTGCCCTTCCCCGAGGACAGTGGTACGCGTGGGGTTTACGTAGGTTTTACGTAAGTGTCCTTCCGACCCGGAAGACAATAGTAGGTATGAGTTTACGTAGGTTTTACGTAAGTGTCCTCCCGACCCGGGAGACAGTGGTAGATACTAGTTTACGTAGGTTTTACGTAAGTGTCCTGACTAACCTGAGGACGATGGTATATAGTCTAGCAATAGCGTAAGTACGAGTAATTATCCAATTCAAAGCTTCCAACCCAATTCCCAACCCGGGAATCCCATGCCTGGGCTGTGTGAACTCACCTTGGTTTGCTCGGTATGCTAGGTTATGCGCTCACAAGTAATCAGTCAAGTCCTATAGTGTGCACGTGTATTAAATCAGTTCATGTTCGTATGCCATTTATGTCACGAAGCGTTTGACAGTTAACATCATGTATCACATAAGCAGCTAATCACATTCATGCAACTCAAGCTTTACATTCAAGGCTTTCTCAGTTTGTTTTTAACTCACTTACTCATGAACAGTCTTGGTAAGTTTAACCGTGTTACAACGTTAATCAGAATTAACAGAACTAGCATGCATAGTAGCGTTAACACACGTATCAGGTTAACACATTTAGACAAAGCACATCAAAGAAAGTCGGACAAGTATATCACCCATAAAAGTTGGACATCATGCTTCACATTAAAAAGTCGGACATCATCATATATATATCATTCAATATTGCAAACCTCGGACATCAACATATATAAATATCATTCAATTCAAAACCTCGGACATCATGGGATTCACTAAAACTCGGACATCATGGGCTTCACTAAAACTCGGACATCATGGGCTTCATAAGTTCAGACCCCTTGATACATTAACAAAACTCGGACACCCCCCCTTTGGATCATACAAAGTTCGGACCCCATGTGTTATATAAAAGTCGGATCCTTAATGCTCATAATCATTACCACTAACAGTCAATATTTTATAATGTCCACTTATACTCTTCACATATTTCAGCAACTTGATAAAGCATTCAGAGGATGGTTATGATTGGACCGATTACTTTATGTTTTAATAGAGGGTTTGCAGTCTTAAAATATTGACCATAGAATTCAATCAACTCAATAACTTCTTGGCCGACAACTAATGTTTTCTAGATCAGTTCTTGACATGCGATTGGACCAAAAAAACATCAGTGATATCACATGTAAATTGGATAGTTGAAAGTATCATGCTATTACAATGTAGATCTAATTATCACAGTTAATAGTACTCTAAATCATACATGAAATTCATGACTCAAAAGTCAGTAGCGGTCCAATGGATGCTTAATAAAACATAGTTGCTGATGACCACTATATAATATATTATGTAATCATCATGCAATTACAATCATCATCCAATAAACAGTTCGACCTACACCTGTTACTCATCTACTATCATGACATCAACATAACAAGACAACCAACACTAATTGCACATAGACAATGAGTATCACATCAGATTATATGGATTCCCAGCATGCAAATCAATTCAATCATAGGTTCATACATATATCATGATAGCAGTCAATACGGAAAACCAAACAAACAATTAATAATGATTTCGATCCAACAGTCATCGGTAGTAGATTACCAACCTAAACGGAAGAGACAACAGTTCGATAGATGTCCGGCTCAAGTCTTTCACGGCTGCCGTTCGGTTTCAAAACAAACGAGAGAGAGTGTGATAGGTGTCTAGGGTTTTCTGAATATAACTCTCGTAAAGGTTGTGATAATATATGTGATTCCCTACTGGGCCTAAAGCCCAGTTCGATTTTGTCAGCGACAGGAGGACGAAAACACATAAGTGTTTTCATCAGGAAGTATTTTCGGCTGGGTGAGGGTGTTTTCGGCAAGAACTCTAACATTTGTTTTAAATTATAAAATCCAACAATCCAACCAATATGTTTATAACATTCATACACATATCATGTATACAATCATTTACACAACACATGTATTACACATCAAATATTTATAAAACACACTTGCAACTAAGTACGAGGTTAAATCGAGTAGAGACCTTGAAAACTCGGGTTGTCACATTATCCCCAACTTGCAAGAAATTTCGTCCCGAAATTTAGCACGTGGTTACTGAGGAAGCTAGTTGAGTTGTATCGTTTACTGGTTTTCCTGGGGTGTCACAACAAGCCCAAGGATAACTGGGGACAAGCCCAAGGATCGTATGTAAACTGGAGTATGGCCCTAACTGGCGACTATCCAAACTTAGTGACATGAAAATGCCAAAACCTTAGCTAACGTGAAAACGTTAGAAACCTTAGGAACGGATGTATGGTACGTCTACCATTATACGTAGGATCCTAGATATAGCCAGTACAATGGAATTATCAGCCCCTAAAGCGAGTACTGGTCCCACTGCCATGAACTATACCAGGATCATCATGCGCTACAGACGGAACTGGGGTCAAGCCCAAATAACTGGGGTCAAACCCAAGGAACTGATTGCTTCTGTGGATAATAAACATTTTGCTAAGGATACTTGAACTTTCAAAACTCAGAATCACGTGAGAAGTGGATAAAGGACACATGATCCTTATCCTTACATGAGAAAATAAGGAAATGAAATAGTTTGAGTTTAGGATGTTACCAAAGTAAGGATCATCTGTGCTTTAAGGATCCTTCAAGGATACCCACAATGTAAGGATCATCTGTTCTATAAGGATCCTGATCACATGAAATATTTCTTCAAGTGGACAGCATTACAAGCTCTTGGTAACAAATCACCTTCCATAGTCAGCAATTGATATGCCCCCTTTCCTGCCTCAGCTTCAATCAAATAAGGGCCTTCCCATTTTGGTGCCAATTTTCCATCAGCAGGATTGGTGGTATTCTGAAATGCTTTCCTTAACACCATATCACCAATTTGAAACTTCCTGATCCTGACATTTTTGTTGTAAGCACCAGCCATTCTTTGTTGATAATTGGCCATCCTTATCCTAGCCAAATCCCTGATTTCTTCAATAGTATCCAGGTCTTGAACCAAGTTCTCATCATTTTCCTCAGGATCACGGATACTTGTTCTAGCAGTTGGAACCACCATTTCTGTAGGGATCACTGATTTTGCCCCGAACACCAAAGAAAATGGAGTCTGGCCTGTAGCATTCTTGGGGGTTGTCCTATCAGCCCAAAGCACATAAGGTAGTTCTTCTGCCCATTTCCCTTTTTTAGATCCAAGCTTCTTCTTCAAATTGTTGATGATGATCTTGTTGGATGATTCTGCCTGACCATTAGCTTGTGGGTGGACTGGTGTTGATGTTATCATCTTAATCCCCCAGCTGTCACAAAAGTTAGTAGTTCTGCCCCCAATAAATTGGGAACCATTATCACATATAATTTCAGAAGGAATACCAAATCTAGTTATAATATTTCTTTTAATGAAGGATATAACTTCCTTTTCTCTGACTTGGGCAAAAGCTTCAGCCTCTATCCACTTGGAGAAGTAATCAGTCATAGCTAGCATGACCACTTTTCCACCAGGTGCCTTAGGGAGCTTACCAACTATATCCATACCCCATCTCATAAATGGCCAAGAGGAGGATATAGGATGCAAAAATTCAGCTTGTTGATGAAGGATATTGCTGTGTCTCTGACAAGGATCACACTTCTTAGCATACTCCACAGCATCTCTTTTCATAGTTGGCCAATAGTATCCTGTCCTCAGGATCCTTGAGAATAATGCCTGCCCCCAGTGTGGTTTCCACAATCTCCTTCATGGAAGTCTTTTAAAACTTCTTGGATTTCAGGATCCTCAATGCATCTTAAATATGGTCCTGCAAGAGATCGCTTATACAACATATTATTTAAAATTGTGAATTGAGATACCTTAATTTTGAAAGCCCTAGGGTTTTCTCCTGTAGGAATCTCTCCATGTTGTAAGTATCTCATGATTGGGAGGATCCATGATCCTGATCCTGAATGAGATCGAGTATCCTCACTAGGGATAATTGCAGAATCCTCTCCTATTTCCATGGCCGCATGATCCTCAATGGCATGAGCCAGGATATGGATAATGGGGATACTTATATCCTCCGGGATCTTCAAAGATGATCCTAAATTAGCTAATGCATCAACTTCTGTATTTTCTTCCCTTGGTACCTGTGTCAAACTAAAGGAAACAAAAGAGAGTGCCAATTCTTTGACTATCTCTAAATATTGGGTTAGCTTCTCACCTTTAACAGCATAGGATCCATTAAAGTGATTAGTGATTAACAATGAATCTACATATACCTCAAGATACCTGATCCCCATATGCTTAGCAATTTGCAAACCAGCAATCAAGGCTTCATACTCAGCCTCATTATTAGTGGTTTGGAACTCACAAGCTATAGAGTGGGGTATTATGTCCCCCTGTGGCGATTTTAGTAGTATTCCAAGCCCTGTGCCTTTGACATTTGAGGATCCATCAGTATAGAGTATCCAAGGATCCTTAGTCTCCTCTAGCTGCTGGACTTCTAACTCAGCTTCCTTTTATAAATCACTACTGAAATCAGCCACAAAGTCTGCTATTGCTTGGGATTTGATGGCTGTCCTGTTAGGGCAGGATTTTTAATGACCTGTGATCCTTACATGACATCCTAACAGTGATCCTTGTTTCTGTGGCAGATAGTGATCCTCAGAAGAGCTTCAGGATCAGGATCATGGATCATCCTAAGGATCCTCATACTAACGATTGTTTTCTTTGAATTTCATGTCGTTTTGCAGGAATTACGAGTTGGACCTGGTCTTGGCAACGTTATTAAGGAATCTTCCACGCTAATCTCGCACATGTATAACCGGAAATAGACGTTGTGAAGAATATGGAAACTTAGCACAAATTACGGATAATTTGTTAGGCTAAATTTACTTCTATTTCTAAAAGGGGTAACGAGCTAGTAGTTAGGTGACTTGCCTAAATTCAACCACACACACTTATATAAACGGCACTCTCAAGCATTTGGAGAGGACGACACACTTTCTTACACACTCTAGCATACTACACCATAGTGATCCTTGTACCTAGCTCGTTACTATCCGAAGTTGTAAACGTTATTTGTTATATTGGAACTTGGTGATCGGTAGTTTCCATCACCCGAGGTTTTTTATGCCAGAGATCATTCTTTGATCAAGGGCTTTTTCCTCGTATAAATCTTTGTGTCACTTGTGCAATTTACATTTAAGTGATCCTTATCTTTATTCATCATTTCAAGCATCATTCCCTGTTACATAGAGTTTGGATGCATTATCCTTGTGTGATTTTTGACCAAAACAGTTTGGCGCCCACCGTGGGGCAATTGGTGCTTCATTCATAAGAAAGTTTTCTGTTGGTGATCATTCCGGATCGTTGCATACGAATACATGGCTTCATCGGTGAAGAATACCTCTACTGCGATGTCTGCGGTCAATTCATCTCAGGGCATTCCACCTTTGCCTCCACCACCAGCTGGATCTCAGAAAAATGCTGAGAAGAAATCAACTCCTATTTTCTCTAAACCTTCAACTTCTTCTGCTTCCTATACTCCCACTACTAGTGACATATTTACTTTGATTTTGCAGATGAGAGATCATATACAGCAACAGGACAAGACCAATGACAGGATCCTCAAAGAAATCGGAGATCTCAAGAAACAAAAGAAAACGGCAGAGGATCGTTCTCCACTGGGGCCCAAATCTTTGAATTTTGATACTCCGGTGGTTACTTCTCAGCCATCACAGGTTCCAGATATTCAACATGTGGGTGGACCAAGAGGAGTGCACTTCAGTTCAGCAATAGTGACTCAGGCATCAGGTTCATACTTCCAGCCAGCAGGATCCTATCCTCAGCATATAGGATCCTTCATGAATTCAGGAGCCTACTCAGGAGCACAGCAGGTTCAAGGATCCTCCTTTGTTCCAGGATCATCCCAGGTTCAAGGATCCTCCTTTGTTCCAGGATCATCCCAGTTTCAGGGATCCTTCCAGATGCAAGGATCCTTGAAGAGTTTGCAAACAGGAAGTTCAGATGTCCATCAGGGAGATTTTATTCCAATGCAGACCATTGCTTCCACTGGTCCTTCCATCATCCCAGAGTCCCAGCAATATGGATTCACATCCAGTGTTCCTAACTTGAACCCAATGGGAGGTAACACTTTTAATAATTCTCTTACCACTAACCATGGATTCATGCAGGATGCAGGTATCAACCACGCTATGGCCAAAGAGCTGCAAAAACTGAAGGATATGATATCAAGTGTTCCAGGGGTGGTCAAACCTTTCCCGGTAATTGCAGATGGAAGCCATAAGATATCTCGTTTTGCACCACCAATTTGTGATGCTGAGATACCCAAAAGATTCCATATTCCAACTATGAAGCTATATGATGGTTCAACGGATCCTGAGGAACACATAGCACAATACAGGGAGAGGATGGAGATCAATCCGATTCCAGAAAGGTTAAAGGAAGCGTGCCTATGCAAGGGATTTGGATCCACTCTTACTGGATCAGCTCTCAAATTATGACAACTCGAGTTTCAAGGTCTCTATCTGATTTAACTTCGTATTCATTTGCTAAGCATGTTTATAATTGTTGAGGTGCAATATAAATGTATAACTGTGATATGTATTATGTTTGTACATATTATACATATTTAGATTGTCTAATTATTTTAAAGCATGGGTCTACACCTAACTAACCTAGCCTAAAACCCCACCATATGAAATCACCCTCATCGAAAACACCATCACTGATGAAAACACATATGTGTTTTCGTCCATGTGAGGCAACGAAAACCGGAAGTGGGCTTTGGCCCAATGATGGCCTGTTCTAGTATGTTATCACCCAACTTTTACGTAAACTATTATTTGGCAAACCCTAGACATCTTCTTCTCTCTCGCTATCTTGTGAAACCCTACGGCAGTTTTGATCATCCGAGTCCAATTCATCGATTGAAGTACCACTGTTCTGCTTAGGTTAGTAATCGATTACTTATGATTATTTGATCGAAATCACTGGTTTATCTGATATCATGAATGAACAGTTAGCACGTAGTGATTATGTATGTATTGATCCGTGTGATAAGAATGCATATGATCCGATATAAAAGTCTGTTGCGTGATGAATGTGGTTATGTGGATTAGATTGTTTGATATTATGTGCTGAATATTGGTGACTTGCTAGAAGGGTTATGTCATGTGAATAAAGCTGCAACCCACCTCACGTTTTAGGTTAAACAACAGCATATAAACATTGACTATTGTCAGACATGGATGATTGGTTTTGATAAGGGTATTGAAGCCTCATGTAATTTTGTGTCAAGTGATAATGTGATCAGAAGTCAAGGGTATCACTTCATATTAATTATTTGTCAGGTTTCATGATAAAGTGATTATCATTTGCATGAGAGGTCCAATGAGATGTTGATAAAAGAATCATGTTGTCGGCCATTATATTCTTGTTTACACATGCATTGTTAGGAATTAATTGATTAAACATATGTGTACATGTAAATCAGACTCGATTGAATGTTGGATTGAATTGTGTGAGAAGGATCTCTCATAATTAACTATGTCGGTCATGGTTGTCATACTGGAATAATGATTGATGTTTGAACGATCCTATGTTGCAAGAAATATAACTGTGATATGATTACTTGAATTGTTCATAGTTGCTGTTGATGATGATGCCTCCGACGAAAACCCTTACTCTACGAAATCCCCATATCCAATAAAATCACCAAAGTGATTTCGGCCCAGAGATTGTTCTCGGCCCAAAAAGGGATTTCGGCTATAGGTGATTTCGCCATTACATGATTTCGTTGAAGTGTCATGCATAGTTTACTTTATTGGTTAAGTAACTATGTTAGTTATTTAACTCTGTTAGTTGTAACTCTGTTAATGGTACAAACTTTGTTAAGTCATTAACCTTGGTAAGTTGTTAACTCTTGTTAGATTACTTGATTATGACAAACATGATTACACTGTTAAGTTTATAACATTACTAGTTTAGTAACTCTGTTAACTCTGTTAACTCGGTTAAGTTATATAACCCTGTTAGAATGATAACTCTGTTGATACGTTAACTCTGTGGTACATTAACTCTGTTAAACCTGTTAATTGATTTAACTGCTTACGTGATACATGACATTAATTGCTAAGCACTTTATGACATAGATTTCATGTGAAACATTTCGAACTCGAAACTGATTATGTATACATGCGTACTTTAGGACGTGACTGATTAACTGTGAGCACATACTTAGCATACCGAGCAAACCAAGGTGAGTTCACACAGCCAAGGCATGGGGTTCCCGGGTGGGAATGGGATTGGATGACTTATTGTATATACTCAGATGATAGAACCTAACGACAAGATACGGCTAGACTAGTAACACTTATTGAACTGATCTTCGCACACCTGCCAAGGGTTGGCCGCGATATTTTGACTGACTTCGCACACCTGCCTTAGGAAGGCCGCGAACTAAATTTACTAATCTTCGCACACCTGCCTGGGAGGCCGCGATACAAATAAACCTAGTCTAGAATACTTGGGAAAAACATCCCCTAATCTTCGCATACCTGCCTGGGAGGCCGCGATGGAAACTAATACGATACATGACATAACGAACGAACATACTACTACTCACACTATACTATTACTGAACTATTAACTGTGAACTCGCTCAACTAGTTGTTGACTCTCTATTACATGCCTTGCAGGCTTATAGGTGCACATCCAAGGAACTTGCTGTCTGGGAAGCTGGAGTGGTCATGGGTCGAGACACACGGAAATGCAACACAAGAACTAAGAACTTACATGTGGTTTTATAAACACTCATTGAGTTAAATAAGCTTCCGCTGTAAACTGTGAAACATTGTGATATTGTAACACCTGTTGTTTATAAATGAAAGTATTATTCACTTATACTTATGAGTTCAATGTGATTGATGGTTAAGATCCTGGTCAGTCACGCCTCCAAGCGGTGGGACTCCGCATGTGGATTTTGGGGGTGTGACAGATTGGTATCAGAGCCATTGGTTATAGTGAACTTGGTTTTAAAAAGGGAAACTGTTTTTGTAAAACCAGACTATAACCGGACAGTTCTGAAAACGGGAATACGACCATGACACTCAGCTCCAGATTGCAAGGTTCGTCTCTCTTATACTCATTGTACTACATAACTATTGAACACCTACATACGATATAGCATGTGATTGCACGCTTAGCCCCACGATACGAATTCATGTACATTTTCACGTAATAAGAGACCGATAGGGTGGTCATTCCCTAAACCTTCATAACTTACACTACTTGATACTCTTTGAAATACACTCGAGTGTGGGGAACCATTTGACATGAGTTAAGAGGAGCTGAGATGAACATGCAAATCACAATATTATTGTGGGTGCACACATAATAATATTGTGGGGTGCATGTGAGTCCGAGTAAGGCTTAACAAGTGGAAAAGGGGTTCTGTCCCGTTATTTGATCAGTGTGAAACATAACCAACCTATAGGGGCCATAGCAGTAATTGTCTTGTGACACCTGTGTCACCGCGACCATCAAACAAATACCAAGCCGATGAAATGTTGTATTTCATACTTGGGATCTTGTATAAATATGTGTATGTTTTGCACATATCAATTATTGTTCAATTTCAAACTCTACATTGCTTTCTAGAGCATTATACGCAAACTGGTGCGTAAACGTACTCAGTTTAATGCGACAAATACTCCGGAACATCAACATATACTCAACATACCTTAAATAACCTTTACATAACTTAGAAATAAGTTTTGAAGGCTTTGGTATAGCAAAAACAAGTTAATTCGCTTACAGGGACTAAACTTGACAAACTGCGAAAGTATGCCAATTTGAACTGTAACGAACATTCCGGAACATGTCCATAAGTTAAACATACCCTAAATATCCTTTACATAGCTTAGAAATAGGCTTTGAGGTGTTTGGTATGCTAAAACAAACTTTTGGATCATTCAGGGACTAAAAGTGTCAAAAAGTGCACAAGTTTGCACTTTCGCGCATAACTTACGTTCTGAATACATCCGGACATCCAAAAATTTATGTAAGCATCCTTATATTATGCCTTAGTGTTCGGCATGAGAAAAATCCGTTCGTCGCGTCATTTGGATCGTTTTTCGCGCATATGCGCATTCCGTCATAATTAAGCGAACATCGCGTTCGTACGACCAAACGAACCAACATCCGGAACATTTTTGAGCATGTTTCATGTCCACAATGCTTAGGCATCATTTTAGGGCCTTAAAAATGGCTTTACGGGCCTTAGAAGTGTCGGAAATGGCTTAAATACGCAACAGGGACCAAAACTGCCATTTTTGAAAGTATGTGCAGATCAGAAGCTTCAGGCGGCCCGCGTGAGTTTTGCCTAATTGTTGAGGCGGGCCGCGTGTGTATGCATTTAATGCAGTTGGCCTTTCGTTCGATCAAGGGGCGATGCCCTTTCACCCAATCAAGAGCCAAGGGGCATTTTCTAACTTACCAAAATATTTCGACAAGTGTACGCACGAGATCGCGGCACGATATTCGATAAACGATCCTAATGGTTCCACTTTTCCTATAAATACCCCCCCCCCTTTTGTGTAAAAATCACAAGAATCAGATCTAAAAGCTCTAAGTTGAAGTTTTGCTTCATACCTGGTGTGGGTATCATAGGGTATGCCATACACACAAGCAACTATATTTGTACATCGGAATTGCAAATAAAGATTTATTTATAAACAAAAATCGATTGTTTCCGAGTTCAAAGGAAAACACTAGAAACATAACATAAGATTCGGATTATTCAAAGCAGCAGCTTCTTCTAATCGGCCCATTGCTCATCCATGGGTCGGACAAACCTTGGGCATTTGTTCCTGAAATGACCCATTTCGCCACAGTTGTAGCAAGTACCAGGCGGAAAACGAGCTCGTGCTGGATTTGCTTGAACAACAGTAGGATTTGCAACAGTTTTATTTCGGATCGCATAGCGACATGTTTTGACCAAATGTCCCCATCGTCCACAGTGGGTACATTTGGAACATGGTGTTTGATCTGGATGATGACCATTGCATTGATTGCACAAGGGAGCAGTTCCCAAGTACGGCTTTTTGGCTGGTTGTGCTTCCACATGGCTAGGTTTTGCTTGATTTGGTGTAACGGCTACAGGCTTCCTTGGAGCCTTACGTTTCCTTGACTTTTTTGGAGGCTTGGCTTCTGCTTTCTTTGATGCTTCTTGGGTGGCTTCGTTATTGTGACGAGACATGGCGACAACTAATTCAACAGTCTTCAGGATAACTTCGCCTATTTGCTGGGCAAATTTGTCAGTTTGCACGGACATTTGAATGTCGTTGCGACGATGAGACATTCTAGAGGAAGTGAAAGACATTGGAGAAAACAAGAGAAACGTTATCGGATAATTAAAACAGAACAACAACGCATAAAAGGTGCGATCATATGTTTGTTACTTAAGGCAAACAAAATGATGACGTTTAATCAAAGTAAACGGGTCACATTAATGTATCACCGAAGACATGCTCGCCTATAAGTGAACACTCACCCCAAGAGTTCCCAGGTAAGAGTGACTGGTCCGATTATGTGGATTTGTACGAACACTCTAGCCTTAGACAGAAAACTCAGGGTACAGGCATTCACTCTTCCAGTTTGCACGTGTTCACATTATTTTAACCCAAACTTTGACGAGATTTTGAAAATTAAAAAGGCACTAAGCCAAATTTGAATCAAACTGGAAGGGTTCAAAACCATAAAACAGAGGGTTCAAAACCTAGTAATCAATTATCCCAGAACAGATGATTAATTTTTCGAAGCAGATTCGGATTTGTGTTCTTGTTGTGGTTATCACCTAAGGATAGGTGACGGTATTGTTTTAAAATCTAAACACAAGTAAACTTGTGTTAGGGTCCTAAAGTTATAGTCTAGGTCAAACATTACTAATAACCTAATTCCCTATAACCATTGGCTCTGATACCAACTCTTCTGTCACACCCCGACCACGTAGGACAATAAACCGTGGCGGAAACATCGGGGAGTGTTGTAACAGAAGCAATCGTTTCACAACCATGGATACAAAAAGTGTTTCGTTTTATTGATAATATTAAGCAATGCATTTTCTTAACATAGAATAAACAAGTTTTATATTGTCTATCATAGTTATTATGTCACTAAGGCCTCGTCCAAATCCTATGTGACGCATGCATCCTAGCAGTCATTCAAGCATCAACACCTGAAACATATGTAAAAACTTAGTCAGCAAAGAAATGCTGGCGAGTACATAGGTTTTATAGGAGTGTCGAATTCATGGCTAGTTTAAGTGTTGCAATACCTTATTTAAAACTTTGTTTTGAAAAGAGTATAATATTGCAACTTAATTGACCAACTCGAATCAAGCGGGTTATAGTTTATAAAACCTCGTAGCCATGATTCTTAACCCAAAAACATTTGCTTTTGAAAATCAACTTGTAAAACATATCGTAAAAACTCGTATAATTTATATCTCTTAGAAAAACGTCGTTGTGTGATATTGTTTCAAAATCGTTTCCTCGATGAGCTAAATAACGACACGCAATGTAATATGATAGAAGCACTTATATACATAAGATGTACCAGCGGCGCATCTACCATGATACTATCATACTACACCCGCCCCATTAGCTACTTATTGCCCAAAACCAATCGTTTAATTCGTTTACTCGTTTCACCTTGTGTATCTCGTTTCGAATCGTTTAACTCGTCTCAAAATCGTATTCGTTTTAATAGTGAACTACTTTTGGTCGTCTCGCTAACAACATTCAAACCTGTGTGACTCGATTATTGTTCAACTCGTTTTCGCATTAACAAACCTCCAAAGGGTAAGTTAAAAATTATCAGATTCAGTCGTTACCCACAACCCCCACACATAACCATGGGTGTAGTGCAATAACGGGATTTGTCAGATCCTATGGTACCATAACCTAATACTGGTCGGCTTGATCAATGTTAATGAATGTCATTCGTTATGTAATTACAACCAACAAGTCGTGTACACCTTATCGAAATCGTTATTAGATTTGTATAAACCACCTTAATCGTTATTGAAACCATCGTTTAAACTTTGAAATTCGCTTTGTACATATGAATCACCCCAAAACAATTGAATCAGTAAAAGAGGGGAACTATGTACTCACCTTGGGTGCGTTTTTAAATGTTAACACAATCCCTCAAATTGTTTATGCCTCATAAATAAAGTAAGGATGATTTTTAATAATCAAAATTCACATAGATACCGAAGTTTCTCCGATACTTAGAATTTTCACATCACTTTGAGTTTTTTCGAAAAGTTATTATTTTTGATTATTTTGGTGTATTTGTATATATACATATACTCAAACGTAATACGCATAATCTTGTCAACACTAACACATCATCATACACATATTGTAAAACACATAGCACATTGTGACACATTAAATTTACTTATGAACAACCCATTATAGTTATGTCGAAAAACACTTATTTTAGCGTTTCGGTAACATTTTTGAGCGTCGGAAGTCACGTATGACTAACCGAACACCAAGTAAACTTAGTATAAGTTAAAATACTTGTTTTTATATCAAAAATATCAGTTTGGTTACTGATCAAAAACAGTTTAATAAAAATCCCCCCCCAAAAGGCGATTTTTAACCGTTTTACCGCATAGTTTTGCATCAAACGTTACCCGAACCATCCCAAATCGAAACGATTTGAAATTTTGACACAACCCATGTTATTTACTGAATAAAATAATGGTTATACTCACAATAGTGCAGGTCTTAAATAAAGCATATAAATCATGCAAATTTCACATATTTTATCACTTTTTAAGCTATATGTACAACATGCAATGCTACCAAACCTATGTCAAAGTTTTATGCCATTATATTACACCAAATAATGTTATTTTTAGTGCTTGTAACCTGATCTAAAACAGTTTTTGTCATATAACCATTTTTCATCATCTCTTGAGCTTTAAATCGACATATTCCTTCATGTACAAGTGCCTAAATCATACTATCATAACATCAACATTTTATGTTAATCTAAATGCATCAAATATATGATATATTCAGATTTATTTGCTGATGTGTTTAGGAATTTAACATATCATACTGAGATCATCAATCACTTGCATTTAACCTATTATTCAAGAACATGCAACAACATAAACAAGTACTTAACAAGAAGTCAAACTTCAAGACTCATACACACATATATATATGTACGGTTATACATATATATATATATCACCACCATTTTTTATTTGTTTCAAGACCCATTTCTTTTAGATTTCAAGTTTAGTGAAAATCCTAAGATTCAAGAGAAACTTCAAATCATCAAGAACAACCAAGAATCAAAAGTATGATTTTAACATTAGTGTTATACCTTCAAGATTCAAGTAGGTTATGGGATGAGATTTTGATGATAGAATGCTTGAAATTACTTGAATGCACCTTGGAAACCCCTTTAGATCTTCATACTAATCTTGAATTTAGCTTGAAATGGTGATGAATTCTCAAGAACAAAGTTTGAAGGTGATGAATGTAGAGAGAGAGAGGTGGGACGGTTGGGAGAGAGGAGAGAGAGTGATGAAGATTGAATTTGATCTTGCTAAGATTTTTGTAGAGATTTATAAGATATGGAGGATCTTAAGAGATTGCATGCAAAGACCATTGGCCATACAAGATCAAATAGAATATTTGCAAGATCTAGCAAAGTATTTGGTGGGGCCACACATATATTGTGACCGTAAATTAGAAGGGGGAGGGGGTCCATGTGTAATTTTGATGGTAAATTAGATAGAAGTAGGTGTTTAATCGGGTACCGGGTATTTTATCTAGCGTTTAAATCCCGGTTTATGGCGTTCTAAATTATTTTTATTTTTCTATAAAAATAAACTCGCCAAAAATATTACTGAAATAAATTTCAGTTGCTGAGACTGGCTGCGTTGTCCGCGTTCTGCAGTATAAGCACTGTGTCGCGCAGAAACACGCAGTACGCGCTTAAACTTGAAAAAATATCATTCTTAAGCGTTTTAATTCATTTTTCAAAATGAACCTGATTAAAAATAAAATTTCAATCATAACAGAATATCTTCTGGATTTAAATATTATCCGGGCGGTCACCAACGTTCGTTTCGCAGTTTTGTTGTAATTAGTTCTTTAGTTCAAATAGTCATGTTTTTGCCATACCGAATCTTTCAAAACTTATTTCTAAGTTATGTAAAGGATATTTAGGGTATGTTTGGCTTACGTCACAGTTCCAGAGTGTATGTTGCGTTAAACTGATTGCGTTTAAGCACCAGTTTGCGTATAACCTTCCAGAAGGTGATCTAAAGCTTGAAATTGGAATCGAATCAAATTGTAAAATTGTCAAACACAAATACACATATATTAACACTAAAGCACATTGTTTTATTGATAATCACCATTGTTTTACATCGTACAGAGATTACAGAACACAGTTGTCACAGTCTCCCCTACTTTAGGAAATTTCGTCCCGAAATTTTATTTAGAGGAAACTTGTGAAAGCTTGAAACATGAAGTCGAAAAGATAAAACAACACCGGTTAGGGTTCCGAACTTCTAGTAACTTTAAATAACATTATGCTTGCAAGGCAAGAGGGACACTTATATACAAGTATATGAAGCGTCATTGGTGCGTCCACCGTACCTTCATTACATTGTTCACATTTTGTTATTGTTGTCACTATTGGTTTTTACACATGATAAATCTTACTGTGGTTTCTGTGCACTGAATTTTTATAATTATATACGCGTCCATAATTACGTCATCCTTGCATAGTCCACACAGTGCATTTAATAATGTGTAGGGGAAAAACCATGTGAATGAACCTGTGATGAGTGTGACTGGGCCACCATAGGGTCCTTTCAGCTGTATCATCACATGCCACTCTTAACCAGATTCTGAATCAATCTTTAACTAGACCACTCAAGGGTCTATTTTCGAATCATGGAATTGTACTATATAATCCAAGGGTCTTAACTACCACCTAGGAACCCATTAAGGATTTAAGATAGTACCTTTTGATATCCTATTATGAATCCCTCATATGAGGATATGGAAGATTCTATGAGGATTTGGATAACGAAAAAAAATCGGATCTCATAATAAAAGAGAACACCTAAACACATAATCGCATTAATCATTTAACTTAACCTTTAGAAGTACACGGTAGCTTGGTGATGAGATCCATTGCAATGCTCTCCCACTTCCAAACCGGTATCTCTGGTTGTACAAGCAAACCAGAAGGTCGTTGATGTTCAGCCTTGACTTTAAGACAAGTTAGGCATTTCGATACATACAAGGCAACATCTTTCTTCATACCAGGCCACCAGAACTTAGTACGAAGATCCTTGTACATTTTATCAGCACCAGGATGGATAGAATATCGGGACTTGTGAGATTCGTCCATCACTAGGGTGCGGAGATCGTCTTGTTTCGGGATCCACAAACGATCCTTGAAATAAAGCAAACCATCGCTTTTTGCTTCGAGTTTAAGCTCAAGCTGATGTGATAATTCCATAACCATCAACTTTTGTGAAACACAAAATTGCTGAGCTTGAAGAACACGAGATTGAAGATCAGATAGTGTTTGAACGGAATGAAGCTTGACTCGCTCTTTTCGACTAAGCGCATCGGCCACGACATTCGCCTTACCAGGATGGTAGCGAATTTCGCAATCGTAATCGTTCAAGAGTTCAACCCAACGTCGTTGCCTCATGTTCAGCTCTTTCTGATTAAGAATATGCTGAAGACTTTTGTGGTCTGTGAAAACCACACACTTTGTTCCATAGAGGTAGTGTCTCCAGATCTTAAGCGCGAAAACCAGAGCTCCTAACTCGAGATCATGAGTGGTATAGTTCTTCTCGTGGATTTTCAGCTGTCGAGATGCATATGCAATAACTTTACCTCGTTGCATGAGGACGCAACCAAGGCCTAAGTTGGATGCATCGCAATAGACAACGAAACCATCGTTTCCCTCGGGCATAGATAGAACAGGAGCATTACATAACTTTTGCTTCAGCGTTTGGAACGCTTCTTCTTGTTTGGGTCCCCACTCAAAAGGCTTATTCTTCTGAGTCAAAGCAGTGAGTGGAACCGCAATTTTTGAGAAATTTGAAATGAATCGACGATAATAACCAGCAAGACCAAGAAAAGATCGAATCTCTGTCGGCGTTGTCGGTGTATTCCACTCCTTAATAGCAGCAATCTTGGATGGATCCACATGAATACCCTGCTCGTTGACTATATGACCTAGAAACTGAACTTCTTTAAGCCAGAATTCACACTTGGAGAATTTAGCGAAAAGCTGTTCCTTCTTAAGGAGTTCCAACGTTAAGCGAAGGTGTTGCTCGTGATCGGCTCGAGTCTTCGAATAAATGAGGATATCGTCGATGAACACAATAACGAACTTATCTAAATAAGGTTTACAGACCCTATTCATTAAGTCCATAAAGATAGCTGGAGCATTCGTCAAGCCAAAAGGCATGACTGTGAACTCGTAATGCCCATATCTCGTGCGGAAGGCAGTTTTGGGAATATCTTCTTCGAGAACACGAAGTTGATGATACCCAGAACGCAGATCGATCTTAGAAAAACATGAAGCACCTTGCAGCTGGTCAAAGAGATCATCAATTCGAGGTAGGGGATATCCATTCTTGATGGTAAGCTTATTAAGCTCACGATAATCGATACACATTCGAAAAGACCCATCTTTCTTTTTCACGAAGAGGACAGGAGCTCCCCAAGGTGAATAACGCGGACGGATGAATCCTTTATCAGATAACTCTTGAAGCTGTTTCGATAACTCTTGCATCTCTAACGGTGCAAGACGATAAGGTGCTTTCGTAATCGGGTTGGCATTAGGTACAAGGTCGATATGAAACTCAACTTGACGAACTGGAGGCAAACCAGGCAGTTCATCGGGAAACACCTCTGGATAATCCCGAACAATCGGAATATCCTGGATACTCTTACTCTCGCCTTTCTCCTCGGTGGTATGTGCCAGGAAAGCGACATATCCTTTTCGCAAATAACTTTGAGCCTTCGTACACGACATAAGCTTCAAACCACCTGATGGCTTCTCTCCACGAACTTCCAGAATATCGCTAGACGGAAGAGGAATACGAACAATCTTATCGAAACAAACCACCTCAGCGTGGTGTTTGGTTAACCAATCCATTCCAACGATGACGTCGAGGCTCCCAAGTTGCATTGGCGTGAGGTCAATAGGAAAAAGATGGCTATCAAGGTTCAACTGACAATCACGAATAACAGAATCGAGAACAAGAGGTTTACCAGTAGCAACTTCGACAGATAAGGGTTTCCTTAGTTTTTTTTTCCTTTTTTTTAACCAAGGAATTAAAGTGATTACTTAGATTGCCAATTTTGTTTCTTAGAATGAAACGAGCACTTAGCATCTTCGAGAAAATCATGAGCGATCATATGAACAAGAGAACTACACATACGGTTCTTTTGGTGTGGGTATCATAGGGTATGCCATACACACAAGCAACTATATTTGTACATCGGAATTGCAAATAAAGATTTATTTATAAACAAAAATCGATTGTTTCCGAGTTCAAAGGAAAACACTAGAAACATAACATAAGATTCGGATTATTCAAAGCAGCAGCTTCTTCTAATCGGCCCATTGCTCATCCATGGGTCGGACAAACCTTGGGCATTTGTTCCTGAAATGACCCATTTCGCCACAGTTGTAGCAAGTACCAGGCGGAAAACGAGCTCGTGCTGGATTTGCTTGAACAACAGTAGGATTTGCAACAGTTTTATTTCGGATCGCATAGCGACATGTTTTGACCAAATGTCCCCATCGTCCACAGTGGGTACATTTGGAACATGGTGTTTGATCTGGATGATGACCATTGCATTGATTGCACAAGGGAGCAGTTCCCAAGTACGGCTTTTTGGCTGGTTGTGCTTCCACATGGCTAGGTTTTGCTTGATTTGGTGTAACGGCTACAGGCTTCCTTGGAGCCTTACGTTTCCTTGACTTTTTTGGAGGCTTGGCTTCTGCTTTCTTTGATGCTTCTTGGGTGGCTTCGTTATTGTGACGAGACATGGCGACAACTAATTCAACAGTCTTCAGGATAACTTCGCCTATTTGCTGGGCAAATTTGTCAGTTTGCACGGACATTTGAATGTCGTTGCGACGATGAGACATTCTAGAGGAAGTGAAAGACATTGGAGAAAACAAGAGAAACGTTATCGGATAATTAAAACAGAACAACAACGCATAAAAGGTGCGATCATATGTTTGTTACTTAAGGCAAACAAAATGATGACGTTTAATCAAAGTAAACGGGTCACATTAATGTATCACCGAAGACATGCTCGCCTATAAGTGAACACTCACCCCAAGAGTTCCCAGGTAAGAGTGACTGGTCCGATTATGTGGATTTGTACGAACACTCTAGCCTTAGACAGAAAACTCAGGGTACAGGCATTCACTCTTCCAGTTTGCACGTGTTCACATTATTTTAACCCAAACTTTGACGAGATTTTGAAAATTAAAAAGGCACTAAGCCAAATTTGAATCAAACTGGAAGGGTTCAAAACCATAAAACAGAGGGTTCAAAACCTAGTAATCAATTATCCCAGAACAGATGATTAATTTTTCGAAGCAGATTCGGATTTGTGTTTTTTTGTGGTTATCACCTAAGGATAGGTGACGGTATTGTTTTAAAATCTAAACATAAGTAAACTTGTGTTAGGGTCCTAAAGTTATAGTCTAGGTCAAACATTACTAATAACCTAATTCCCTATAACCATTGGCTCTGATACCAACTCTTCTGTCACACCCCGACCACGTAGGACAATAAACCGTGGCGGAAACATCGGGGAGTGTTGTAACAGAAGCAATCGTTTCACAACCATGGATACAAAAAGTGTTTCGTTTTATTAATAATATTAAGCATTGCATTTTCTTAACATAGAATAAACAAGTTTTATATTGTCTATCATAGTTATTATGTCACTAAGGCCTCGTCCAAATCCTATGTGACGCATGCATCCTAGCAGTCATTCAAGCATCAACACCTGAAACATATGTAAAAACTTAGTCAGCAAAGAAATGCTGGCGAGTACATAGGTTTTATAGGAGTGTCGAATTCATGGCTAGTTTAAGTGTTGCAATACCTTATTTAAAACTTTGTTTTGAAAAGAGTATAATATTGCAACTTAATTCACCAACTCGAATCAAGCGGGTTATAGTTTATAAAACCTCGTAGCCATGATTCTTAACCCAAAAACATTTGCTTTTGAAAATCAACTTGTAAAACATCTCGTAAAAACTCGTATAATTTATATCTCTTAGAAAAACGTCGTTGTGTGATATTGTTTCAAAATTGTTTCCTCGATGAGCTAAATAACGACACGCAATGTAATATGATAGAAGCACTTATATACATAAGATGTACCAGCGGCGCATCTACCATGATACTATCATACTACACCCGCCCCATTAGCTACTTATTGCCCAAAACCAATCGTTTAATTCGTTTACTCGTTTCACCTTGTGTATCTCGTTTCGAATCGTTTAACTCGTCTCAAAATCGTATTCGTTTTAATAGTGAACTACTTTTGGTCGTCTCGCTAACAACATTCAAACCTGTGTGACTCGATTATTGTTCAACTCGTTTTTGCATTAACAAACCTCCAAAGGGTAAGTTAAAAATTATCAGATTCAGTCGTTACCCACAACCCCCACACATAACCATGGGTGTAGTGCAATAACGGGATTTGTCAGATCCTATGGTACCATAACCTAATACTGGTCGGCTTGATCAATGTTAATGAATGTCATTCGTTGTGTAATTACAACCAACAAGTCGTGTACACCTTATCGAAATCGTTATTAGATTTGTATAAACCACCTTAATCGTTATTGAAACCATCGTTTAAACTTTGAAATTCGCTTTGTACATATGAATCACCCCAAAACAATTGAATCGGTAAAAGAGGGGAACTATGTACTCACCTTGGGTGCGTTTTTAAATGTTAACACAATCCCTCAAATTGTTTATGCCTCCTAAATAAAGTAAGGATGACTTTTAATAATCAAAATTCACATAAATACCGAAGTTTCTCCGATACTTAGAATTTTCACATAACTTTGAGTTTTCTCGAAAAGTTATTATTTTTGATTATTTTGGTGTATTTGTATATATACATATACTCAAACGTAATACGCATAATCTTGTCAACACTAACACATCATCATACACATATTGTAAAACACATAGCACATTGTGACACATTAAATTTACTCATGAACAACCCATTATAGTTATGTCGAAAAACACTTATTTTAGCGTTTCGGTAACATTTTTGAGCGTCGGAAGTCACGTATGACTAACCGAACACCAAGTAAACTTAGTATAAGTTAAAATACTTGTTTTTATATCAAAAATATCAGTTTGGTTACTGATCAAAAACAGTTTAATAAAAATCCCCCGAAAAGGCGATTTTTAACCGTTTTACCGCATAGTTTTGCATCAAACATTACCCGAACCATCCCAAATCGAAACGATTTGAAATTTTGACACAACCCATGTTATTTACTGAATAAAATAATGGTTATACTCACAATAGTGCAGGTCTTAAATAAAGCATATAAATCATGCAAATTTCACATATTTTATCACTTTTTAAGCTATATGTACAACATGCAATGCTACCAAACCTATGTCAAAGTTTTATGCCATTATATTACACCAAATAATGTTATTTTTAGTGCTTGTAACCTGATCTAAAACAGTTTTTGTCATATAACCATTTTTCATCATCTCTTGAGCTTTAAATCGACATATTCCTTCATGTACAAGTGCCTAAATCATACTATCATAACATCAACATTTTATGTTAATCGAAATGCATCAAATATATGATATATTCAGATTTATTTGCTGATGTGTTTAGGAATTTAACATGTCATACTTAGATCATCAATCACTTGCATTTAACCTATTATTCAAGAACATGCAACAACATAAACAAGTACTTAACAAGAAGTCAAACTTCAAGACTCATACACAAATATATATATGTACGGTTATACATATATATATATATATCACCACCATTTTTTATTTGTTTCAAGACCCATTTCTTTTAGATTTCAAGTTTAGTGAAAATCCCAAGATTCAAGAGAAACTTCAAATCATCAAGAACAACCAAGAATCAAAAGTATGATTTTAACATTAGTGTTATACCTTCAAGATTCAAGTAGGTTATGGGATGAGATTTTGATGATAGAAAGCTTGAAATTACTTGAATGCACCTTGGAAACCCCTTTAGATCTTCATACTAATCTTGAATTTAGCTTGAAATGGTGATGAATTCTCAAGAACAAAGTTTGAAGGTGATGAATGTAGAGAGAGAGAGGTGGGACGGTTGGGAGAGAGGAGAGAGAGTGATGAAGATTGAATTTGATCTTGCTAAGATTTTTGTAGAGATTTATAAGATAGGGAGGATCTTAAGAGATTGCATGCAAAGACCATTGGCCATACAAGATCAAATAGAATATTTGCAAGATCTAGCAAAGTATTTGGTGGGGCCACACATATATTGTGACCGTAAATTAGAAGGGGGGAGGGGGTCCATGTGTAATTTTGATGGTAAATTAGATAGAAGTAGGTGTTTAATCAGGTACCGGGTATTTTATCTAGCGTTTAAATCCCGGTTTATGGCGTTCTAAATTATTTTTATTTTTCTATAAAAATAAACTCACCAAAAATATTACTGAAATAAATTTCAGTTGCTGAGACTGGCTGCGTTGTCCGCGTTCTGCAGTATAAGCACTGTGTCGCGCAGAAACACGCAGTACGCGCTTAAACTTGAAAAAATATCATTCTTAAGCGTTTTAATTCATTTTTCAAAATGAACCTGATTAAAAATAAAATTTCAATCATAACAGAATATCTTCTGGATTTAAATATTATCCGGGCGGTCACCAACGTTTGTTTCGCAGTTTTGTTGTAATTAGTTCTTTAGTTCAAATAGTCATGTTTTTGCCATACCGAATCTTTCAAAACTTATTTCTAAGTTATGTAAAGGATATTTAGGGTATGTTTGGCTTACGTCACAGTTCCGGAGTGTATGTTGCGTTAAACTGATTGCGTTTAAGCACCAGTTTGCGTATAACCTTCCAGAAGGTGATCTAAAGCTTGAAATCGGAATCGAATCAAATTGTAAAATTGTCAAACACAAATACACATATATTAACACTAAAGCACATTGTTTTATTGATAATCACCATTGTTTTACATCGTACAGAGATTACAGAACACAGTTGTCACAGTAAGCGTGATCACGATGGTTATAGTCCGTAGTGACTATACCTACTGATCACCACATTATCTAGGCTCAGTGACGAGTCGTAGTTTCGGCCAAAATGTGCATTCTTGCATATTTTGTAACCAAACTACTCGTGGGCATCAAAGCCGTTTGTTTTTATGTCAAACCTGTTTTCAAACTTAGTTAAGCATGTTCTAACATGCTTAGCTCGTCACTTTTAGTTTAGTGTTTATATAGGGTCGTAAGGTAAGCGATCTAAACAATCGCTTATACTTTCGAACCCGACCCATTTGGTCGATCATTAGGATCCGACCAAACACATTAGGTGACCATAGCTATAACCTTCCGAGGTTATACCTTGTGGTCACGATGTTAGGCGTTCCAGACGCGTTCTACGCGAACGACGCGTAAGGTAGTATAAGCTACCTAAACGGGTCGTGATGGACCGTAAGCACTTAGGATAAGTTTCATTTTAGTATGTAGGCTTTGTTAAACCATATTACACGAGTCTCCATACTCGTTTGGTTTACGAACCCGCATACTATCCGATCCTTCCGATTTTGGTCCGGTATATTGATATAGCTACCTATTAGGTGTCGTTTGATATTCCGTGATCGCTAAGCATTATTTGGTTATTATACAAGAACTCAAAGCAATCTCAGGTGAGTACATTGAACCCCTCTTTTACTGTTTTCCAAACTGTTTTGGGGTGAAACACATGTGCCTACTTGCTACTTTTATGCTTTCCGGTTTTCACATCATATACTACTATGTTCGATAGTACATATATAGTACATGATTTCATTGTGTTTATGCTATGTATGCCCATTGTGTGCGTACTTAGTACATTGCTTTACATTTCATGCTACGTACGCCCATTGTGTGCATACGTAGTACATTGTTTCACATTACATTACTGTTGCATATGCTCATCCAGCATATGAACACATTACACTACATTTTGAACCGTTGTACTCTACAATACATTTCATGCTACGTACGCCCATTGTGTGCATACGTAGTACATTGTTTCACATTGCATTTCTGTTGCATATGCTCATCCAGCATATGAACACATGATACTACATTTTGAACCGTTGTAACCATTTGACTATGTGAACCGTCTTAACCCTTCGATTATATGAACCGTTTGTAGCCATTGAACCGTGTAAACCAGTTGTATCCGTTGACATGATTTACATTTGACAATAGATATTTGACTATACATAAACATTTCGACAACTGTTAAACATTTCATCTTGATGGGTTGGTTTGAGTAAGTGATTAAGTAACGAGGCGTGTGTAATATGATACAAGCATGGTGGATACGCCGCTGGTACTTCCTATATATAAGTGTTTGTTTGGTATTACATAGCGTAGCGTTATTTAAATCATTTCAAATTTGAGACATATGACATTTTATACAAATAACACACTTTTCACGAGACATTGTTTTACAAACGACTTATCTTATACAAACACATTTTACATGGTTATCCGTTTAACCATACAGTGTTCTCTTATTTATACATATCATTTAATCTTACCGTTTTTCAAATGATTTACAAGACAAAGCAAAATACGAGGTTCATGACTAAACATTTTCTCAAACATAAGTCATGAATTCCGTTTTCACAAAACCAATGTATCTCACAGGCATTTTTATGCTGACGTACCTATTTTCACATGTGTTTTCAGGAGATGATGCATAGGACTTATCAAGACATACTTAGGCGGACCTGTGCCTTAGTGACTTAAAACGAGACAAGAACTAGTTAATTTATATTATGTACACTTTGATTCTTGTTTAGACAATGTAAACTTTCATGTTTGATTTATAAAACGAAACTTCATTTGCCATGGATTTGAAACAATTGATTGTGTTACAACACTCCCCGACGTTTCCGCCACGTTTTGTATGTTCTACGTGGTCGGGGTGTGACATGTCTCCCTACTCAAACTTAAACGCGAACTTCTCATTTATCGTTGGATCCTTTCGAAACTCGATGCTGTCGAGTGTTACCCGAACACCCATCAGAACACCTAGCGAACCGTGTAGAATGTTAGGTGCTTATACGAACGTCCCTGTGTTGGATGTCCCCGCGTCGAATGATTGAACGATACCTTTCCTACTCCTTCTCATTTATTGAAACTCATGGATTGACGTCTCCGATCCCGAAGCGTGATCACTTCTGCAATACTCTCGCCTCAGACGGCGAACTACTCGAACAACACGCAACGACGACGGGCCGAAGGATGAGCGTAACCCCCTACCGATCTCAGCATGGATTAAGTTAAAACGTCATCAACCCAAGGAACAATGACAGTTTTGGGAACTCTAGTAGTAGTAGCAACAACACTGGATGTGGTACTCACGATGGGCATTTAGGATTGGTGTGGACAACGCTAAGATTGTAACAACATGGTGGCCTTCGTGCCCTTAGTAATAAACCACTTCGTCACAGTTCGTCTCAACCCTGGTACATCTCGAAACCGAACCTGCTATGGAAACGGCAGATGGCGAGCCTATTGAAGCCTTATATGGGCGTAGGAATGCAAACTCGACCTTGTGGGACAAGTGACCAACGTCGACCCTTCTTCTGCTACCCTTGATAGATTTGATGCGGTAGCCGTGTGGATTGGCTACCCAGGTATCATATGCATACACTCAGTGAGAAGAAAACTTTGTACAGAGAAACATTACCTACTGCAGCGTGTCAGAGTGGCACAACGGTTAACTTCATTTCAGCAAGAAGGACCCGGAGTGTCTACGGGGATTTCCCAGCGACGATAACCCTCAGCACGGATGTCAAGACTAAGGAAAGGAGGATCGAGGATCCACCAATTATTCGTGACTTCTCCCTAAATGTTACCTGAAGAACTGTCAGGTTTATCTACACATCGACAGGTGGGATGTCAGACCAGTATCATGCTAGAAGTAACCCTCGTTATTGGTATATCTTACTACCATACACCAGGAAGGTTGCAGGAACGGCCTAATCAACTCCAAAAAAAAAATTTTGGACTCGTGCTTCACTTTAAGGAGCCCCCATTATACGCAAGAAGAGAAGTTACTCAACATGTGTTACGATTATCGAGGAACTCAACAAAGTGATAGTGGAGAGCCGCCATCCTCTTCCACGAATTGATGATCTATTCGACCAGTTGTAAAGGGTCAAGCTACTACTCCAGGATGGACCTGAGGTCAGGTTACCACCAGCTGAGGGTCCGGGTTGAGGACGTCTTCAGAACATGCTTTCAGAACTCGTTACGGCCACTATGAGTTTCTTGTCATGCTACTCGTGTTAACAAACGCACCGGCAGTCCTCATGGACCTTATGAACAGAGTGTACAAGCTCTACCTAGATAAGCTTGTGATTGTATCCGTCGACGACATTCTGATTTACACCAAGAGTCAGGAGGAACACGAGCAGCATTTACGATTGATTTTGGAACTCCTTCGAACAGAGCAGTTGTACGCCAAGTTTTCAAAATGCGACTTCTAGCTTCGTGAAGTCCACCTTCTAGGCCACGTGGTAAACAAGGATGCGATTCATGTTGATCCATCCAAGGTAGATTCGATCAGAAATTGGCCTGCGCCTCGTACACCAACGGAAGTACGCCAATTCTTGGGTTTGGCGGGTTACTACAGACGATTTATTGAAGACATCTCGAAGATCACGCAGCCACTTACGCTACTGACACAGAAGGGTGTCACCTACCGCTGGGGAAATTTCCAGGAAACCGCTTTCCAGTATCTGAAGGATAGGCTTTGCAGCGCACCTATTCTCTCATTGCCAGAGGGCACGGATGATTTTGTGGTCTACTGTGACGCATCGATACAGGGGCTTGGTTGTGTATTGATGCAACGAGATAAAGTTATTGCTTACGCTTCGCGGCAACTCAAGATTCACGAACGAAACTACACGACGCACGATTTAGAGCTGGGAGCTGTTGTTTTCGCGCTTAAGATATGGCGACACCACCTGTACGGTACCAAGTGCACAATTTACACCGATCACAGGAGTCTCGAGCATATCCTTAAGCAAAAGGATTTGAACATGCGTCAACGAAGATGGGTTAAACTTCTGAACGATTATGAATGCGTCATCAAGTACCACCCAGGCAAGACCAATGTTGTGGCTGATGCCCTCAGTCGGGAAGATACTACACCTAGGCGTGTACGAGCTTTGCAGCTCACCATTCAGTCCAGTCTTCCTGCACGGATACGAACTGCTCAGATAGAAGCACTAAAGCCCGAAGACGTCAAGGCTGAAGCCTTACGCGGCTCAAGGCAGCGAATGGAACAAAAGGAAGACGGCGCCTACTATGTAACAGGGCGTATTTGGGTCCCACTTTGTGGCGGTTTACGAGAGCTTGTGATGGACGAAGCACACAAGTCTCGCTACTCGGTACATCCAGGGTCGGATAAAATGTACAACGATCTCAAAACAACATACTGGTGGCCTAGCATGAAAGGCCACATAGCGACTTACGTTGGCAAGTGTTTGACATGTGCAAAAGTCAAAGTGGAGTATCAGAAACCAGCGGGCCTACTTCAGCAACCCAAGATACCACAATGGAAATGGGAAGAAATTTCCATGGATTTTGTTACAGGCCTACCCAGATCCCAACGTGGGAATGATACTATATGGGTGATCGTGGATCGACTCACCAAGTCTGCACACTTCCTGGCTATTAAGGAAACGGATAAGTTCTCCACTCTTGCAGACGTTTATCTTAAAGAAGTCGTTTCGAGGCACGGGGTGCCCACCTCCATCATTTCGGATCGGGATGAACGATTCACTTCAGAACTATGGCAAGCGATGCACAAAGCTTTTGGCTCTTGTTTAGACATGAGCACAGCTTATCACCCTCAGACGGATGGGCAGTCTGAGCGCACGATCCAAACTCTAGAAGACATGCTTCGAGCGTGTATTATCGATTTCGGCAACAGCTGGGAAAAGCACCTCCCTTTAGTGGATTTTTCGTACAATAACAGTTACCACACCAGCATACAAGCCGCTCCATTCGAGGCATTGTACGGGCGTAAATGCCGGTCACCTCTCTGTTGGGCAGCGGTGGGGGATAGTCAACTCACAGGTCCAGAAATTGTAGTGGACGCCACGGAAAAGATTGCACAGATACGGCAACGCATGGCGGCAGCACGCGACCGTCAGAAAGCATACGCGGATAAGCGTAGGAAACCGTTGGAATTTCAGGTCGGGGACCGGGTTTTACTAAAAGTCTCACCCTGGAAGGGTGTGGTTCGTTTTGGCAAACGGGGCAAACTAAATCCGCGGTACGTCGAACCGTTCGAGATCATTGAGAAAATAGGCAAAGTGGCCTACAAGCTAAACCTACCAGCTGAACTCGGTGCAGTTCACAATGTATTTCACGTGTCGAATCTGAAGAAGTGACTGTCAGATGAGACCCTCATAGTTCCTTTTAAGGAACTCACTATCGACGAGCGGTTGCAGTTCGTCGATGAGCCAGTTGAAATCACGGACCGAGATGTTAAGGTCCTCAAAAACAAGAGAATCCCTCTTGTTCGAGTTCGTTGGAACTCTCGTCGTAGCCCAGAGTACACCTGGGAACGCGAAGACCAGATGACAGAAAAGTACCCCCAGTTATTCGAAACCAATGCAACCACTGCTGAGGCTGAAGCTACTACAGAATTTCGGGACGAAATTCCAAATCAACGGGGGGATGATGTGACACCCCAGGAAAAACCAGTAAACGATACAACTTACCTAGCTTCCTCAGTAACCGCATACTAAATTTCGGGATGAAATTTCTTTCAAGTTAGGGATAATGTGACAACTCGAGTTTCAAGGTCTCTATCTGATTTAACTTCGTATTCATTTGCTAAGCATGTTTATAATTGTTGAGGTGCAATATAAATGTATAACTGTGATATGTATTATGTGTGTACATATTATACATATTTAGATTGTCTAATTATTTTAAAGCATGGGTCTACACCTAACTAACCTAGCCGAAAACCCCACCATATGAAATCACCCTCATAGAAAACACCATCACTGATGAAAACACATATGATCCGATATAAAAATCTGTTGCGTGATGAATGCGGTTATGTGGATTAGATTGTTTGATATTATGTGCTGAATATTGGTGACTTGCTAGAAGGGTTATGTCATGTGAATAAAGCTGCAACCCACATCACGTTTTAGGTTAAACAACAGCATATAAACATTGACTATTGTCAGACATGGATGATTGGTTTTGATAAGGGTATTGAAGCCTCATGTAATTTTGTGTCAAGTGATAATGTGATCAGAAGTCAAGGGTATCACTTCATATTAATTATTTGTCAGGTAGCATGATAAAGTGATTATCATTTGCATGAGAGGTCCAATGAGATGTTGATAAAAGAATCATGTTGTCGGCCATTATATTCTTGTTTACACATGCATTGTTAGGAATTAATTGATTAAACCTATGTGTACATGTAAATCAGACTCGATTGAATGTTGGATTGAATTGTGTGATAAGGATCTCTCATAATTAACTATGTCGGTCATGGTTGTCATACTGGAATAATGATTGATGTTTGAACGATCCTATGTTGCAAGAAATATAACTGTGATATGATTACTTGAATTGTTCATAGTTGCTGTTGATGATGATGCCTCCGACGAAAACCCTTACTCTACGAAATCCCCATATCCAACGAAATCACCAAAGTGATTTCGGCCCAGAGATTGTTCTCGGCCCAAAAAGGGATTTCGGCTATAGGTGATTTCGCCATTACATGATTTCGTTGAAGTGTCATGCATAGTTTACTTTATTGGTTAAGTAACTATGTTAGTTATTTAACTCTGTTAGTTGTAACTCTGTTAATGGTACAAACTTTGTTAAGTCATTAACCTTGGTAAGTTGTTAACTCTTGTTAGATTACTTGATTATGACAAACATGATTACACTGTTAAGTTTATAACATTACTAGTTTAGTAACTCTGTTAACTCTGTTAACTCGGTTAAGTTTTTTTTTGGGTAAAGGGTTTACCCCGGTGATTTTATATATTCACAACCAATAAAACAAGTAGTGAGGAGACGTCCTCACTAGTTCTTACATGAGACATGCCCCATGCAAGTAAACCAAAAAAACCAACCAAGACATCAAACAAACAACTAGTCTAACAACTAGAAACATCAAAATAAAAAACACGTTAGATCCGATTAGCCTCCATCGTCGTTCACGGTTTCCTCCGCAATCCCCCATTTGTCTCGCAATCTATTAACATTGATGCATTGCCTGAATTTAGCGCCCATAAGTTTGTATCGGATGATTTTCAGAATTGTATCACATATAGTATCCGGAGGTCTCGTTTGATTTCTAAATAATCTCGCGTTTCGCTCTTGCCAAATCACATAAGCGGCCGCTCCAACCAAGAGTTTACTAGCATATATATCTGCGGATTTCGATCGTCCTCGAGCCTTTAACCAGCCAATAATCGAGCTCCACTTCGGCTCCACTCTAGCCATACCCGCCTTTTCTCGAACCATGAGCCAAATTTTAGCTGAAAAACTACATTCAAAGAAAAGGTGCTCATGTGAATCAACATTTTCGTAACAAAGCAGACAGCACATCATGTTCATATTTTTCCTCCTAGATATATCCCACTGGAGAATAATATCCTGTGTCAGAAGCTTCCGACGCATGATAAGCCACATTAAGAACGCGTGTCTGGGAATACATTGAGGAAACCACACTATATTAACCCAGTCTATTTCTTGCTCCCTAGACCGAACCGAATGCCAAGCTATAGAGGACGAAAAATCATGCGTAACATCACCTTCCTTCCAACATAACCTGTCAGAACTATTCGGATCCAAACGAATATTATCAAGCTGATCTAACATAGGGAACCGAGACCTCCACTCCTCCGGCCACGCCCAAGAGGTGTCTAGAAAGACATCCGCAACTTTATCATTAAGCATAAACCCTGCATTAGTGATCACACGAGGCGAAATAATGTTGGCGAGAGGCCCAAGGTGACTCCATAAGTCGTACCAGGCTGAAGTATCATTCCCATTCCCCAACTTCGACCAAATGTGACTTCTCAATAACGGTCTTATTTGAAGAAGCTTTCTCCAAGACCAAGTACAATTCGACCCTTCTCTACACGTCCAGAAATTATGGTGCTTTAATCTATATGAATAAATCCAAGCAACCCATAACGAATCCCTCTTATTTAGAATGCTCCAGACATGAGACGCCATAAGCGCCTTGTTTACATCCCCCACTCTACGAATACCAAGCCCCCCTTCATACTTTGGGACACAAATAGAGCTCCAAGAAACTTTAGCTTTCCCTCTGTGAAAGGAAGCTTCTTGAGACCATAAAAAATTCCGCATTTTAGCCTCCAAATCTTTAACGATGCTAGCAGGTAAAATGAAAACGGAGGACCAATACACATGCAAAGCAGCCAGAACAGAGATAATAAGCTGTAATCTCCCTGCAAACGAAAGAAGCTTGTTTCTCCAATTAGCTATGCGTTTCTCCATCCTCTCAACCAAAACATTACAATCTTTAGCTAAGAGTCTGGTTGAAATTAGAGGGACCCCTAGATATCTAACCGGCAAGGATCCCTCCTCGAACGGCAAAACATTCAAAATGGCCTCTTTGACAAGATCGGATACATTACAGAAAAAAGCAGTGCTCTTTTGAATACTCGGGACCAAACCAGACATGTTCGTGAATTTTGTGAGCGATTCCATGATGAAGCTAGCCGAAAGAACATCGCCTCTAGCAAAAAGAAACAGGTCATCTGCAAAACAGAGGTTAATAATACGCTGCTTTTCACACCTGTTGTGAAACCTGAACGAAGAGCCCAACCTCGAACCATGCTGAAGGATACAAGTTAGGATTTCCATGACAAGCGTGAAAAGATACGGAGACAGTGGATCTCCTTGACGCAAACCACGTCTACCCCTGAAATAACCATGAATTTCCCCATTAACACATAGAGAGTAAGAAGGGGTAGATACACAAATCATAATCCACTCCACCATCTTCGGGTTGAAACCAAATCCAACGAGCACGTCCTTGAGAAAACCCCAATGAACCGTGTCATAAGCTTTTTGAATATCAACTTTAAAAGCACATCTAGGCGGACCATAGCTTCTATGATAGTTATGCATCAGCTCCTGAGTGAGCAAAATGTTGTCCGATATCTTCCGACCCGGGATAAAAGCTGACTGGTTAATGCTAACAATTTGATTCAAAGAGCCTTTAATACGATCCGCCACAATTTTGCTAATACATTTATAAATAACATTGCAGCAAGCAATGGGCCGATAGTCCGAAACTGAATAAGGGGTGGCCTTCTTTGGAATAAGAACAATAAGAGTGTTATTCAACTCCCGAAGAAGCTTACCCGTAATGAAGAAATCAATAATGGCATTCGAAACATCAAGGCCAATAATATCCCAAGCACTCTTGAAAAAAGCGGCTGAAAACCCATCTGGACCAGGGGCTTTATCGTTACCAATAGAGAACATAGCTAGCTTAACCTCTTGACTCGTCACCGGACGAATCATATGCAAAGCAACATCGTCATTCAACCTTTTCGAGAAAAGCTCCTGAGTTGGCCGAATGGTTAAAGCATCTTCACTACCGAGAAATTTTTCATAATGCGTGACAATCGCCTTAGAGACATTTTCACCTTCAAACATAACCCCTTCAGAGTTTGTAATAACATCAATACGAGTCGTATGATTTCTGCACTTCAAAGATGCATGAAAGAAAGCCGTATTGGCATCCCCTGCTCGAAGCCAATCCACTTTAGATTTTTGTATTAGGAAACGCTCTTCGTCTAGACAAGCCTCTTGAAATTCAGCAGAAATCTTTATCTCTTGATCGCGAAAAACAACATTTAACGGATTACTATCTATATCCCTCTGAATCGCATCCATCTTCGCTCGAAGCTCCTCCACTTTCTTATGCAAGTTACCCTGTTGGAACAATAAAGCACGAAGCGGATTTTTTAACAATCTGAGTTTTTTCACCACTCGGAATTGGAGAACCCCTTCAATATTAGTATCCCACGCCTTTTTGACAATCTCCAAAAAACCCGGTTTATACACCAGAAAGTTTGCGAACTTGAACGGCCTAATATTACTTTTACCCGGCTTTGGAATCTTTAACAAACACGGACAGTGATCAGAAAGACGATACGGATGAAAAATAGCCACCGAATTGGGAAATAGATCAACAAACGGAGTGTTTCCCAAAACTCTATCAATTTTCTTTAACAAGCCGGCTCCCTTTTTTGGTTTCTGACTCCATGTGTAATGCAAACCTGAGCTATTAATGTCGAACACTTCTATATCCGAAATACAATCTTGAAACTCTCTCATACCAGCCGATATGTTAGATACTCCCATAGACTTATCATCAAGATTGAGAGCTGAGTTAAAGTCGCCCAAGATAACCCAAGGATTATTACCCACAAGCACCTTATGCTTAGACAACTGATGCCATAATTCCCTTCGCGTAACATAATAATTCGCTGCATAAACAATGGAACAAAAAAGTACTTTCTTGTCATGCTTAAACACAAGTTGGAAGTGCATAACTTGCGCAGAATGTGAGAGCAAAATAACATCAAAAGTGGCCGGATCCCAACCAGCAATGATCCTCGTTCCCTTGTCACAACTATTTCCATTCGAGGTCCAATCCCAACGACGAAACACCGATGAACAAACCTTGTTCAGCTTATCAACATTCACATGGGATTCAAGAATAGCACAAAACGACAAACAATTTTCTTTAACAATCTGACGAACCTCCTGTTGTTTCAGAGGGCGGTTCAACCCCCTAATATTCCAAGAAGCAAGACTAATCATTGGAAACAACTGGAGAAGGAGTGCTTGCCCCTTGAACTTTGTGCGTCCCTTCCATGAGAAAATCGTCCATCTCACAATAACCTTCCAACACCTCGTCTTCATCTGAGTCGTCAATACCATCTCCAGCCGATTTACTACTTTGGCCTTGCTCCGCATTCACTTCATTCAAAACATCAAATGGATTTCGAGACTTCACATTAGATGATTCCGATTTAGACTTCCCGTTATCTTTCCGATTCGTAGAAACTGGACGATATTCAAATTTTGGTTTCGGTTTATTGACATTAAAACCCACTTTTTTCGCTGCCTTCTTACCTTGCACAGTAGTATACCCATCATCGTCCACAATAGGTTGCCTCTTTGACGGACCAGTAACCTGAACCGGCTGCTTCATCTTTCTATCATAACCCGGACCCTTATGTTGTTGTGTTTTATCTTTTGGCACCTTAGGAGGCTGCAGAGGACAATTTTCAAGGGTATGCCCGAAGACACAACATCGGCCACACCTATGAGGACACCATTCATATTCAACGTAGACCTTCTCCTTAACAAACCCATCCCCATCAAGACAAGGAACCGCAATCGTTAACTCTTCTTTCAATTCAGATTCTGCTGAGATTTCTACGAGTGCCCGAGCATAGCTGCTTCTACCCCAACCATCAACACACATAGACGTGGTGAACGAATCCAAAGCCTTAGGAACACCAATCGTTGTAGCAATTAGACTTAAACCATCCTCCGTGTACGCCGCTAGAGGAACCTCATGAAGTTTAACCCAAACCTGAACATTTTTCACTTCTTTTTTCTCAAGCTTTAACGATGGCGACCAGACTTCTAAAAATAACGGCTGAGAACGAATAATCCAAGGCCCCTCAGTAAGAACCTTTTGCATACCTGCTTGATCAGCAAACTTGAAAAAGAAAAATCCGTTGGCATTCATCATTGACTTCTGCAGTCCATATCGCTTCCAATTATTTCTAACTCGGTTAAGTTATATAACCCTGTTAGAATGATAACTCTGTTGATACGTTAACTCTGTGGTACATTAACTCTGTTAAACCTGTTAATTGATTTAACTGCTTACGTGATACATGACGTTAATTGCTAAGCACTTTATGACATAGATTTCATGTGAAACATTTCGAACTCGAAACTGATTATGTATACATGCGTACTTTAGGACGTGACTGATTAACTGTGAGCACATACTTAGCATACCGAGCAAACCAAGGTGGGTTCACACAGCCAAGGCATGGGGTTCCCGGGTGGGAATGGGATTGGATGACTTATTGTATATACTCAGATGATAGAACCTAACGACAAGATACGGCTAGACTAGTAACACTTATTGAACTGATCTTCGCACACCTGCCAAGGGTTGGCCGCGATATTATGACTGACTTCGCACACCTGCCTTAGGAAGGCCGCGAACTAAATTTACTAATCTTCGCACACCTGCCTGGGAGGCCGCGATACAAATAAACCTAGTCTAGAATACTTGGGAAAAACATCCCCTAATCTTCGCATACTTGCCTGGGAGGCCGCGATGGAAACTAATACGATACATGACATAACGAACGAACATACTACTACTCACACTATACTATTACTGAACTATTAACTGTGAACTCGCTCAACTAGTTGTTGACTCTCTATTACATGCCTTGCAGGCTTATAGGTGCATATCCAAGGAACTTGCTGTCTGGGAAGCTGGAGTGGTCATGGGTCGAGACACACGGAAATGCAACACAAGAACTAAGAACTTACATGTGGTTTTATAAACACTCAATGAGTTAAATAAGCTTCCGCTGTAAACTGTGAAACATTGTGATATTGTAACACCTGTTGTTTATAAATGAAAGTATTATTCACTTATACTTATGAGTTCAATGTGATTGATGGTTAAGATCCTGGTCAGTCACGCCTCCAAGCGGTGGTACTCCGCATGTGGATTTTGGGGGTGTGACACAAATGGCTGCTAAGTCTTCCCCCTTACTCTATTACTTCATTTGCCAATTTAGTTAACTTATTCAATAATCAATTTTCTTGTAGTAGAAAGTTTGAACGATTAACTAGTGATTTATACAGGATAACTCAAGGTCATAATGAATCATTAAGGGATTATATAACAAAATTTAGTAAAGAATCCTTGAACATTCCCAACTTGGATATAGCCACGGCTGTTGAGGCCTTCAAGATGGGACTGCTTAGGGATTCATTATTCTATGATGATCTTGTTATGACACCATGCAGGAACCTAGATGAAGTAAGGACTCGGGCACTCAGGTTCATCCGGCTAGAGGATGACAAGTGGATCCAGGAGAGAATGGTAGGATCCTCAAAACAAGAAAAGCAAGGATCCTCGTTCAAGAACAACAAATTCAAATCCTATAACAGAACTGACAACCAGAACGTGCATGCTGTTGACCAAGAAGAGGATGATGAGGATTATCCTCCAATTTCTGAATATTGTTTTTCCGTTGATAACCATGAACTAATCCTTACAATGCAGAATCTAGGAGAAAAAGCCAGATGGCCTAGAAAAAATGACAAACCGGCCGCAGTTAAAGAAAAATCAAAGTGGTGTGCATACCATGAGGATTTTGGGCATTTAACAGAGGAATGCATTGCATTGAGAAAGGAAATTGGATATCTGCTGAGCAAGGGGCATTTAAAAGAGTTGCTGGGAAGAAAAAAGCCAAGGACTCAGGATCCTGAAAGGATCCCTGAAAAAGCTCCAGCCCCTCCGGCAGATGCACAAGTGATAAACTTTATTTCTGGAGGATCAGACATCTGTAGTACATCCTTCTCAGCAGCTAAAAGGCATGCCAAGGAGGCTAAAATGGATAATGGAGAAAGACCTATTCGAACATCGAGTGTTTCAGAAGGAAAAGTCATAACCTTTGATGAGGATGATCGTGTTGACATCCAGGATCCTCATCATGATAGTTTAGTTATTACTCTTTTTATTTCTAACCATTTTGTCCGCAGGATCCTTATTGACGGAGGGAGCTCAGTAAACATTATCCAGCTAGATGTTCTGAAGAAAATGGGTATTCCTGAATCAGATATCACACCAAGATCCTCCGTGCTTGTGGGATTTAGTGGCGAAACTAAGAGAACCCTGGGGGACATCAAACTCCCAATTTATGTGGAAGGATTACATAATTATCAAAAATTTTGTGTTATTGACTGTTTATCTTGTTGTAATGTTATCCTTGGCAGGCCCTGGATACACGATATGAAGGCAGTCCCATCCACCTACCATCAATGTGTGAAGCTCCCTAGCCCTTGGGGAATAATCAAGATTGATAGTGATCAGCAGGAGGCTAAGGATTGTTACACCTCATCAATGAAACCAGCCTCGAAATCAAGGGAGCAATAGCAATTAAAGTATCCTCCAAGGAATGTCTTGGAGGCGAGAGAGCAGGATGTGGTCGAAATCCTCATGGATCCTGATGATCCTGAATCCAAAATCTGTATCGGATCAGGGATCCTTGGCAAGATGAAAGAAGACCTTGTATCCTTCCTCAAAAGAAGAAAGTCTACCTTTGCATGGAAACATGAGGATATGACAGGTATATCTAAGGATATTATCACTCATAAACTTGGCATTGACAGGTCATTCAAACCAATCCATCAAAAAAGGAGGAAGTTTGCACCAGAAAGAAATGCCATTATCCAGGAAGAGGTAGAGAGATTGCTACGAGCAGGTATGATTAGAGAAGTAAAGTATCCAAGATGGCTGGCCAATGTGGTTGTTGTTCAAAAGAAAAATGGAAAGTGGAGGGTATGTGTCGATTTCACTGATTTAAATAAGGCATGTCCCAAGGATCCTTTCCCATTACCCCACATTGACTCCATGGTGGATGCAACGGCGGGTCATGAACTGTTAACTTTTATGGATGCTTCATCTGGATTCCAACAAATTCAGATGGAACCATCTGACCAAGAGGATACGGCTTTTATGACCCCAACCGGTTTATATTGTTATATTGCTATGCCGTTTGGATTAAGGAATGCAGGCGCAACATATCAAAGGCTGGTGAATATGATGTTCAAGGATCAGATTGGACAGACTATGGAAGTGTACATAGATGATATGGTGGTGAAATCCATAAAAGCTGAGGATCACCTAAGAGACTCGGAGGAAGCATTTGATATCCTTGACAGATATAACATGAAACTTAACCCTTCAAAATGTCACTTTGGTGTTAAAGCAGTTAAATTCTTAGGATATATGGTAACGAAGAGGGGCATTGAAGCAAGCCCGGAACAAATCAAAGCATTGGTGAATATCAAATCTCCTGCCAACGCTAAGGATGTGCAAAAACTAATAGGCAGGATAGCAGCTTTAAATAGATTTATATCCAAATCCTCAGAGAGGTGTAAAGATTTCTATGATATCCTAAGGAAGAACAAGAGATTCGAGTGGACTGAGAAGCATGAGAGTACTTTACAAGCCCTCAAAGAATACCTATCCTCAGCCCCAGTGTTGATGAAACCAGAAAAAGGAGACGTGTTATCCTTATATCTTGCGGTATTCTCAAAAGCAGTAAGTGCAGTCCTTGTTAAGGATCATGAAGGTACACAATATCCTGTCTATTATGTAAGTAAGAGTTTACTTGATGCTGAATCCAGGTATTCACACCTTGAATAACTTATTCTTGCACTAATTATGGCATCTACTAAGTTAAGACATTATTTTGAAACTCATGTTATTGTTGTTAGAACTAATTTTCCAATTAAGAATGTCCTCAGGAAACCAGAGATGTCCGGAAGGATGGCTAAGTGGGCAGTAAAGTTTAGTGCCTATGATATAAGATACGAGCCTAGAACAGGCATCAAATCCCAAGCATTAGCAGACTTTGTGGCTGATTTCAGTAGTGATTTACAAAAGGAAGCCGAATTGGAAGTCCAGCAGCTGGAGGAGACCAAGGATCCTTGGATACTACATACTGATGGATCCTCAAATGTCAAAGGCACGGGGCTTGGTATACTACTAAAATCGCCACAGGGGGACATAATACCCCACTCCATAGCTTGTGAGTTCCAAGCCACTAACAATGAGGCTGAATATGAAGCCTTGATTGCTGGTTTGCAAATTGCAGCATATGGGGATTAGGTATCTTGAGGTATACGTGGATTCATTGTTAATCACTAATCACTTTAATGGATCCTATGCTGTTAAAGGTGAAAAACTAACTAAATATTTAGAGATAGTCAAAGAATTGGCACTCTCCTTTGTTTTCTTTAGTTTGACACAGGTACCAAGGGAAGAAAATACAGAAGCTGATGCATTGGCTAATCTAGGATCATCTTTGAAGATCCCAGAGGATATAAGTATCCCCATCATCCATATCCTGGCTCCTGCTATTGAAAATCAAGTGGCCATGGAAATAGAAGAGGATTCTGCAATGATCCCTAGTGAGGATACTCAATCTTGTTCAGGATCATGGATCTCACCAATCATGAGATACTTACAACACAGAGAGATTCCTATGGGAGAAAACCCTAGGGCTTTCAGAATTAAGGTATCTCAATTCACAATCTTAAATAATATGTTGTATAAGCGATCTCTTGCAGGACCATATTTAAGATGTATCGAGGATCCTGAAGTTCAAGAAGTTTTAAAAGACTTCCATGAAGGAGATTGTGGAAACCACACTGGGGGCAAGGCATTGTTCTCAAGGATCTTAAGGACAGGATACTACTGGCCAACTATGAAAAGGGATGCTGTGGAGTATGCTAAGAAGTGTGATCCTTGTCAAAGACACAGCAATATCCTTCATCAGCCGGCTGAATTTCTACATCCTATATCCTCCTTGTTAGGGCAGGATTTTTAATGACCTGTGATCCTTACCTGATATCCTATTAATGATCCTTGTTTCCGTGGCAGATAGTGATCCTCAGAAGAACTTCAAGATCAGGACAATGGATCATCCTAAGGATCCTCATACTAACGATTGTTCTCTTTGAATTTAATGTTGTTTTGCAGGAATTACGAGTTGGACCTGGTCTTGGCAACGTTATTAAGGAATCTTTCACGCTAATTTCGCACATGCATAACCAGAAATAGACGTTGTGGAGAATATGGAAACTTAGCACAAATTACGGGCAATTAGTTAGGCTAAATTTACTTCTGTTTCTAAAGGGGTAACGAGCTAGTAGTTAGGTGACTTACCTAAATTCAACCACACACACTTATATAAAGGGCACTCTCGAGCATTCGGAGGGGACAACACAATTCTTACACGCTCTAGCATACTACACCATAGTGATCCTTGTACTTAGCTCGTTACCATCCGAAGTTGTAAACATTGTTTATTATATTGAAGTTTGGTGATCGGTAGTTTCCATCACCCGAGGTTTTTTATGTCGGAGATCATTCATTGATCAAGGGCTTTTTCCTCGTATAAATCTTTGTGTCACTTGTGCAGTTTACATTTAAGTGATCCTTACCTTCGTTCATCATTTCAAGCATCATTCCCCGTTACAGAGAGTTTGGTTGCATTATCCTTGTGTGATTTTTGACCAAAACAGTTTGGCGCCCACCGTGGGGCAATTGGTGCTTCATTTATAAGAAAGTTTCCCGTTGGTGATCATTCCGGATCGTTGCATACATGGCTTCATCGTTGAAGAATACCTCTACAGCGATGTCTGCAATCAATTCATCTCAGGGCATTCCACCTTTGCCTCCACCACCTGCTGGATCTCAGAAAAATGCTGAGAAGAGACCTACTCCCATTTTCTCTAAACCTCCATCTTTTTCTGCTCCAACTTCTTCTGCTCCCAGTACTAGTGATATGTTTACTTTGATTTTGCAGAGGAGGGATCATATTCAGTGGCAGGATGAAACTAATGACAGGATCCTCAAGGAAATCGGAGATCTCAAGAGACAAAAGAAAACGGCAGAGGATCATTCTCCACTGGTGCCCAAATCTTTGAATTTTGATACTCCGATGATTACTTCTCAGCCATCAGAGATCCCAGACATTCGACATGTGGGTGGACCAAGAGGAGTGCACTTCGGCTCAGCAATAGTGACTCAGGCATCAGGTTCATATTTCCAGCCAGCAGGATCCTATCCTCAGCATATGGGATCCTTCGTGAATTCAGGAGCCTACTCAGGAGCGCAGCAGGTTCAAGGATCCTCCTTTGTTCCAGGATCATCCCAGGTTCAAGGATCCTCCTTTGTTCCAGGATCATCCCAGGTTCAAGGATCCTCCTTTGTTTCAGGATCATCCCAGGTTCAAGGATCCTCCTTCGTTCCAGGATCATCTCAGTTTCAGGGATCCCTCCAGATGCCAGGATCCTTGAAGAGTTTGCAGACAGGAAGTTCAGATGTCCATCAAGGAGATTTTATTCCAATGCAGACCATTGCTTCCACTGGTCCCTCCATCTTCCCAGAGTCCTAGCAATATGGATTCACATCCAGTATTCCTAACTTGAACCCAATGGGAGGTAACACTTTTAATAATTCTCTTACCACTAACCATGGATTCATGCAGGATGCAGGTATCAACCATGCTATGGCCAAAGAACTGCAGAAACTGAAGGATATGATATCAAGTGTTCCAGGGGTGGTCAAACCTATCCCGGAGATTGCAGATGGAAGCCATAAGGTATCTCGTTTTGCACCACCAATTTGTGATGCTGAGATACCCAAAAGATTCCATATTCCAACTATGAAGCTGTATGATGGTTCAACGGATCCTGAGGAACACATAGCACAATACAGGGAAAGGATGGAGATCAATCCGATTCCAGAAAGGTTAAAGGAAGCATGCCTATGCAAGGGATTTGGATCCACTCTTACTGGATCAGCTCTCAAATGGCTGCTAAGTCTTCCCCCTTACTCTATTACTTCATTTGCTAACCTAGTTAACTTATTCAATAATCAATTTTCTTGTAGCAGAAAATTTGAACATTTGACTAGTGATTTATATAGGATAACTCAGGGTCATAATGAATCATTAAGGGATTACATAACCAAATTTAGCAAAGAATCCTTGGACATTCCCAACTTGGATATAGCCACGGCTGTTGAGGCCTTCAAAATGGGATTGCTTAGGGATTCATTGTTCTATGATGATCTTGTTATGACACCATGCAGGAACCTAGACGAAGTAAGGACTCGGGCACTCAGGTTCATCCGGCTAGAGGATGATAAGAGGATCCAGGAGAGACAAGCAGGATCCTCAAAACAAGAAAAGCAAGGATCCTCTTTCAAAAACAACAAATTCAAATCCTATAACAGAACTGACAACCAGAACGTGCATGCTGTTGACCAAGAAGACGATGATGAGGATTATCCTCCGATTTCTGAATATTGTTTTTTCCGTTGATAACCATGAACTAATCCTTGCAATGCAGAATCTCGGAGAAAAAGCCAGATGGCCTAGAAAAATGACAAACTAGCCGCAATTAAAGACAAATCAAAGTGGTGTGCATACCATGAGGATTTTGGGCATTTAATAGAGGAATGCATCGCATTGAGAAAGGAAATTGGATATCTGCTGAGCAAGGGGCATTTAAAAGAGTTGTTGGGAAGAAAAAAGCCAAGGACTCAGGATCCTGAAAGGATCCCTGAAAAAGCTCCAGCTCCTCCGGCAGATGCACAAGTGATAAACTTTATTTCTGGAGGATCAGACATCTGTGGTACATCCTTCCCAACAGCTAAAAGGCATGCAAAGGAAGCTAAAATGGATAATGGAGAAAGACCTATTCAAACATCAAGTGTCTCGGAAGGAAAAGTGATACCCTTTGATGAGGATGATCGCGTAGACATCCAGGATCCTCATCATGATAGCTTAGTTATTACTCTCTTTATTTCTAACCATTTTGTCCGCAGGATCCTTATTGACGGAGGAAGCTCAATAAACATTATCCAGCTTGATGTTCTGAAGAAAATGGGTATCCCTAAATCAGATATCACACCAAGATCCTCCGTGCTTGTAGGATTTAGTGGAGAAACTAAGAGAACCCTGGGGGACATCAAACTCCCAATTTATGTGGAAGGATTACATAATTATCAAAAATTTTGTGTTATTGACTGTTTATCTTGTTGTAATGTTATCCTTGGCAGGCCCTGGATACACGATATGAAGGCAGTCCCATCCACCTACCATCAATGTGTGAAGCTCCCTAGCCCTTGGGGAATAGTCAAGATCGATAGTGATCAGCAGGAGGCTAAGGATTGTTACACCTCATCAATGAAACCAGCCTCGAAATCAAGGGAGCAATAGCAATTAAAGTATCCTCCAAGGGGTGTCTTGGAGGCAAGAGAGCAGGATGTGGACGAATCCTCATGGATCCTGATGATCCTGAATCCAAAATCTATATCGGATCAGGGATCCTTGGCAAGATGAAAGAAGACCTCGTATCCTTCCTCAAAAGAAGAAAATCTACCTTTGCATGGAAACATGAGGATATGGCAGGTATATCTAAGGATATTATCACTCATAAACTTGGCATTGACAGGTTATTCAAACCAATCCATCAAAAAAGGAGGAAGTTTGCACCAGAAAGAAATGCCATTATCCAGGAAGAGGTAGAAAGATTGCTACGAGCAGGTATGATTAGAGAAGTAAAATATCCAAGATGGCTGGCCAATGTGGTTGTTGTTCAAAAGAAAAATGGAAAGTGGAGGGTATGTGTCGATTACACTGATTTAAGTAACCCCAAGGATCCTTTCCCATTACCCCACATTGACTCCATGGTGGATGCAACGGCGGGTCATGAACTGTTAACCTTTATGGATGCTTCATCTGGATTCCAATGAATTCAGATGGAACCATCTGACCAAGAGGATACGGCTTTTATGACCCCAACCGGTTTATATTGTTATATTGCTATGTCGTTTGGATTAAGGAATGCAGGTGCAACATATCAAAGACTGGTGAATATGATGTTCAAGGATCAGATTGGATAGACTATGGAGGTGTACATAGATGATATGGTGGTAAAATCCATAAAAGCTGAGGATCACCTAAGAGACTTGGAGGAAGCATTTAATATCCTTGACAGATATAACATGAAGCTTAATCATTCAAAATGTCACTTTGGTGTAAAGGCAGGTAAATTCTTAGGATATATGGTAACCAAGAGGGGCATTGAAGCAAGCCCGGAACAAATCAAAGCATTAGTGAATATTAAATCTCCTGCCAACGCTAAGGATGTGCAAAGGCTAACAGGCAGGATAGCAGCTTTAAACAGATTTATATCCAAATCCTCAGAAAAGTGTAAAGAATTCTATGATATCCTAAGAAAGAACAAGAAATTCGAATGGACTGAGAAGCATGAAAGTGCTTTACAAGCCCTCAAAGAATACTTGTCCTCAGCTCCAGCGTTGATGAAACCAGAAAAAGGAGATGTGTTATCCTTATATCTTGCGGTATCCTCAAAAACAGTAAGTGCAGTCCTTGTTAAGGATCATGAAGGTACACAATATCCTGTCTATTATGTAAGTAAGAGTTTACTTGATGCTGAATCCAGGTATTCACACCTTGAAAAACTTATTCTTGCACTAATTATGGCATCTACTAAACTAAGACATTATTTTGAAACCCATGTTATTGTTGTTAGAACTAATTTTCCAATTAAGAATGTCCTCAGGAAACCAGAAATGTCCGGAAGGATGGCTAAGTGGGCAGTAAAGCTTAGTGCCCATGATATAAGATATGAGCCTAGAACAGCCATCAAATCTCAAGCATTAGCAGACTTTGTGGCTGATTTCAGTAGTGATTTACAAAAGGAAGCCGAATTGGAAGTCCAGCAGCTGAATGAGACAAAGGATCCTTGGATACTACATACTGATGGATCCTCAAATGTTAAAGGAACGGGGCTTGGTATACTACTAAAATCGCCACAGGGGGACATAATACCCCACTCCATAGCTTGTGAGTTCCAAGCCACTAACAATGAGGCTGAATATGAAGCCTTGATTGCTGGTTTGCAAATTGCTAAGCATATGGGGATCAGGTATCTTGAGGTATACGTGGATTCATTGTTAATCACTAATCACTTTAATGGATCCTATGCTGTTAAAGGTGAAAAACTAACCAAATATTTAGAGACAGTCAAAGAATTGGCACTCTCCTTGTTTTCTTTAGTTTGACACAGGTACCAAGGGAAGAAAATACAGAAGCTGATGCATTGGCTAATCTAGGATCATACTTGAAGATCCCAGAGGATATGAGTATCCCCATCATCCATATCCTGACCCCTGCTATGAAAATCAAGTGACCATGGAAATAGAAGAGGATTCTGCAATGATCCCTAGTGAGGATACTCAATCCTGTTCAGGATCATGGATCTCACCAATCATGAGATACTTACAACACGGGGAGATTCCTATGGGAGAAAACCCTAGGCTTTCAGAATTAAGGTATCTCATTCACAATCTTAAATAATATGTTGTATAAGCGATCTCTTGCAGGACCATATTTGAGATGTACGAGGATCCTGAAGTTCAAGAAGTTTTAAAAGACTTCCAGGATTGTTACACCTCATCAATGAAACCAGCCTCGAAATCAAGGAGCAATAGCAATTAAAGTATCCTCCAAGGGTGTCTTGGAGGCAAGAGAGCAGGATGTGGACGATCCTCATGGATCCTGATGATCCTGAATCCAAATCTATATCGGATCAGGGATCCTTGGCAAGATGAAAGAAGACCTCGTATCCTTCCTCAAAGAAGAAAATCTACCTTTGCATGGAAACATGAGGTATGGCAGGTATATCTAAGGATATTATCACTCATAAACTTGGCATTGACAGGTTATTCAAACCAATCCATCAAAAAAGGAGGAAGTTGCACCAGAAAGAAATGCCATTATCCAGGAAGAGGTAGAAAGATTGCTACGAGCAGGTATGATTAGAGAGAAGTAAAAATATCCAGATGGCTGGCCAATGTGGTTGTTGTTCAAAAGAAAAATGGAAAGTGGAGGGTATGTGTCGATTACACTGATTTAAGTAACCCCAAGGATCCTTTCCATTACCCCACATTGACTCCATGGTGGATGCAACGGCGGGTCATGAACTGTTAACCTTTATGGATGCTTCATCTGGATTCCAATGAATTCAGATGGAACCATCTGACCAAGAGGATACGGCTTTTATGACCCCAACCGGTTTATATTGTTATATTGCTATGTCGTTTGGATTAAGGAATGCAGGTGCAACATATCAAAGACTGGTGAATATGATGTTCAAGGATCAGATTGGATAGACTATGGAGGTGTACATAGATGATATGGTGGTAAAATCCTAAAAGCTGAGGATCACCTAAGAGACTTGGGAGGAAGCATTTAATATCCTTGACAGATATAACATGAAGCTTAATCATTTCAAAATGTCACTTTGGTGTAAAGGCAGGGTAAATTCTAGGATATATGGTAACCAAGAGGGGCATTGAAGCAAGCCCGGAACAAATCAAAGCATTAGTGAATATTAAATCTCCTGCCAACGCTAAGGATGTGCAAAGGCTAACAGCAGGATAGCAGCTTTAAACAGATTTATATCCAAATCCTCAGAAAAGTGTAAAGAATTCTATGATATCCTAAGAAAGAACAAGAAATTCGAATGGACTGAGAAGCATGAAAGTGCTTTACAAGCCCTCAAAGAATACTTGTCCTCAGCTCCAGCGTTGATGAAACCAGAAAAGGAGATGTGTTATCCTTATATCTTGCGGTATCCTCAAAAACAGTAAGTGCAGTCCTTGTTAAGGATTCATGAAGGTACACAATATCCTGTCTATTATGTAAGTAAGAGTTTACTTGATGCTGAATCCAGGTATTCACACCTTGAAAAACTTATTCTTGCACTAATTATGGCATCTACTAAACTAAGACATTATTTTGAAACCCATGTTATTGTTGTTAGAACTAATTTTCCAATTAAGAATGTCCTCAGGAAACCAGAAATGTCCGGAAGGATGGCTAAGTGGGCAGTAAAGCTTAGTGCCCATGATATAAGATATGAGCCTAGAACAGCCATCAAATCTCAAGCATTAGCAGACTTTGTGGCTGATTTCAGTAGTGATTTACAAAAGGAAGCCGAATTGGAAGTCCAGCAGCTGAATGAGACAAAGGATCCTTGGATACTACATACTGATGGATCCTCAAATGTTAAAGGAACGGGGCTTGGTATACTACTAAAATCGCCACAGGGGGACATAATACCCCACTCCATAGCTTGTGAGTTCCAAGCCACTAACAATGAGGCTGAATATGAAGCCTTGATTGCTGGTTTGCAAATTGCTAAGCATATGGGGATCAGGTATCTTGAGGTATACGTGGATTCATTGTTAATCACTAATCACTTTAATGGATCCTATGCTGTTAAAGGTGAAAAACTAACCAAATATTTAGAGACAGTCAAAGAATTGGCACTCTCCTTTGTTTTCTTTAGTTTGACACAGGTACCAAGGGAAGAAAATACAGAAGCTGATGCATTGGCTAATCTAGGATCATCCTTGAAGATCCCAGAGGATATGAGTATCCCCATCATCCATATCCTGACCCCTGCTATTGAAAATCAAGTGACCATGGAAATAGAAGAGGATTCTGCAATGATCCCTAGTGAGGATACTCAATCCTGTTCAGGATCATGGATCTCACCAATCATGAGATACTTACAACACGGGGAGATTCCTATGGGAGAAAACCCTAGGGCTTTCAGAATTAAGGTATCTCAATTCACAATCTTAAATAATATGTTGTATAAGCGATCTCTTGCAGGACCATATTTGAGATGTATCGAGGATCCTGAAGTTCAAGAAGTTTTAAAAGACTTCCATGAAGGAGATTGCGGAAACCACACTGGGGGCAGGGCATTGTTCTCAAGGATCTTAAGGACAGGATACTACTGGCAAACTATGAAAAGGGATGCTGTGGAGTATGCTAAGAAGTGTGATCCTTGTCAAAGACACAGCAATATCCTTCACCAGCCGGCTGAATTTCTACATCCTATACCCTCCTCTTGGCCATTTATGAGATGGGGAATGGATATAGTTGGCAAGCTCCCTAAGGCACCTGGTGGAAAAGTGTTCATGCTGGCTATGACTGATTACTTCTCCAAGTGGATAGAGGCTGAAGCCTTTGCCCAAGTCAGAGAAAAGGAAGTTATATCCTTTATTAAAAGAAATATTATAACTAGATTTGGCATTCCTTCTGAAATTATATGTGATAATGGTTCCCAATTTATTGGGAGCAGAACTACTTAACTTTTGTGACAGCTGGGGGATTAAGATGATAACATCAACACCAGTCCACCCACAAGCTAATGGTCAAGCAGAATCGTCCAACAAGATCATCATCAACAATTTGAAGAAGAAACTTGGATCCAAGAAACGGAAATGGGCAGAAGAATTACCTTATGTGCTTTGGGCTGATAGGACAACCCCAAGAATGCTACTGGTCAAACACCATTCTCTTTGGTATTCGGGGCAGAATCAGTGATCCCAACAGAAATGGTGGTTCCAACTGCTAGAACAAGTACCCGTGATCCTGAGGAGAATGATGAAAACCTGGCTCAAGACTTGGATACTATTGAGGAAATCAGGGATCTGGCTAGGATAAGGATGGCTAGCTACCAACAAAGAATGGCTGGTGCTTACAACAAAAATGTCAGGATAAGGAAATTCCAAGTTGGGGATATGGTATTGAGAAAAGCATTCCAAAATACCACCAATCCTGCTGATGGGAAGTTGGCACCAAAATGGGAAGGCCCTTATTTGATTGAAGCCGAAGCAGGAAAGGGGGCATATAGATTGCTAACCATGGAAGGTAATTTGTTACCAAGAGCCTGGAATGCTGTCCACTTGAAGAAATATTTCATGTGAGCAGGATCCTCCTGGCACATATGATCCTTACATTAGAAGTATCCTTGAAGGATCCCTGAGGTGTCAATGATCCTTACCCTGGTAATGTCCTAATCTTGAACTATTTCATTTTCTTATTTTGTTATTTAAGGATAAGGATCATGTATCCTTCATCCTTCTCTCACAAGATTTTGAGTTCTGATAGTCCAGGTATCCTTAGCGTATTGTTGATAATCTTCAGAAGTAATTCAGATCCTTAGGTTCAACCCCAGTTGTTTGGGCTTGTCCCCAGTTATCCTTGGGCTTGTCCACAGTTTCGCCTGTAGCGCACGATGATCCTGGTATAGTTCAAGTCTTTGGGACCAGTACTCGCTTTAGGGGCTGATAATTCCATCGTACTGGCTATACCTAGGATCCTACGTATAATGGTAGACGTACCATACATCCGTTCCTAAGGTTTCTAACGTTTTCACGTTAGCTAAGGTTTTGGCATTATCATGTCACTAAGTTTGGATAGTCGCCAGTAAGGGCCATACTCCAGTTTACATACGACCCTTGGGCTTGTCCCCAGTTATCCTTGGGCTTGTCCCCAGTTATCCTTGGGCTTGTCCCCAGTTATCCTTGGGCTTGTCCCTAGTTACTAACTCTTATCTTATATTGGCTTAGTCCCAAGTTATGCTCTATTTCAGGTCCTTGAAGTTAAACAACTGAGGATCCCTGATCCTTATTTCTCTCTAAAGTTTATCTTATAGTTATCCTGATTATGGTTAGGATCCTAACTTGGATCCTCAGGTATGATCCTTAACTATTTTTATCTTATTCATTGTTTATTTGTATAACCCTTATACTTTGACAACTGAACTTATGATCCTTAAAACATACACTACTTTTTGGGATTTTTCGACTATAGGATATTTGATCATGGATCATATCCTAAATGTTTTCAATCTGAGTTATTCAAAGTAACTTATTTAATAAGTATACATCAAGACAATTAAAAATTAAAAGAACTTAAAGGATAACAACACAGGATAAGCGACAAAAGTTAAGATTTTATTTATTAAGCATAAAGACTAACCCTTCATAGGTTGTCAAAATTACCTACCCCGAGCATCTACCAGCAATACGTGGCCCGTCCGCTGGGGTAGGTAAAGGGTGTCCATGATAATAGTTTTCAAGTTGTGCAGGAAAGTAAAGGCGGCAGGATCACAATGGTTTCATCCCCCAAACAGAGGATCCCTCCACCATATGCAATCCTACCTATTGTCTGAAGGATCCTTGATCCTTAAACCTAAAACTATTGTTCATAAGTATAGACCATAAATTGTTCAAACAACCACCAAACAAACAAACAAAAAAAATTGGGCTCCGGCTAAGTCTCGAAATTTCCATCATCGCCCAATCCTGCAGCTCAATCCTTCGCTGCACCATCACCACCAGCTCCGCTTGCCTCACCACCTTGGTCCTTGCCAGTGCCTCCACCCTCAAGCATCGGGATCTCCTCAGCCTCTTCATCATCCTCCAGTTCAGCCAGCCTAGCCTTCCAGCCTTCGACATCCCAGGTGCTCTTGTCAAAAGCAGGATCCTGAGCTTCCATGGCCATTTGCAGCTGGATCTTGTACATAGCTATCGCGGCAGAGACCTGGCATCCTGGGTGATCTCGTGCTTCTCATAGTCGAAGTTGATCAGCATCTTGGCGGCTTCCCCCTTGGTGGCCTAAAGCTCCTTCTCAAGATCAGCTATCTTGAGATCCTTCAACACACCAACCTGTTGAAGGTTAGCAATCTGGCGATCCTGATCCTCAACGTGGCCAACATATGTCTCTATCTCAGCAAATTTCTACAAGGAAGACAAGGAATAACATCAGAAACAAGTAATCCTCAAAACTAGCAGGATACACAAGCAGGGACAGTGATCCTTACCTCGTTGAAGTAATCCAGACACTGTTGGCGGAGCAGGGGCAGACCATGCAAATCCTCAGCTTCAGAGGCCTTTCTCTTCTTGCCTCCCTTTCCCCTGATAGGTACCTTGGGGATAGAAGCACTTGGGCTAGCAGGAGTCTTCTTCCTTGAGGATTTGACATTAGTAAGATCGGTGATGCTGAACTTCGAAGCTGACTTGGTGGATTTTCCAGCACCTACACAACCAAAATAAGATAAGTATTTTAACTTAATTTGAATTCCCGTATAGAATTACTCTTTAAATAAGGATACTTACTTGACATTGTGACAGAAGCAGATGATACTTCCTAAGAATCCTGGGTGGTAATCTGGAAAGTTCTTATTTCAGGATCAAGCTTCTTAAAGGCCAAGAGTCTCTCTTTTGCAGCAGGAGTCAACCTAAGATGTGAAACGGATATAGCTGCACAACAAGAAAACAAAAGAGTGTCAGTGACCCTTATGCTAAAGGATAAGCTCTACGGTGATCCTTCTAGGATCCTCTATCCTACCGTGGGTAGCCCACTTCTTGGGTAAATCCTTCCCATCAGGGATGGTATCTCTCCTCACAAAAAAGAACCGCCGCTTCCAGTTAGTATCATTCTTGGTAGCCTTAAAGATCGGATGCTCCTCCCCAGGTTTACGTTTGAACAGATAACGATGGGAACCAAAGGTGGTCAGATCGTACAGCTCACCTAACTCGGCCATACCTAGGTCTATCCCCTCTTGCTCGATGATCCTCTCAAGGGTATACAAAACCCTCTAGATCATCGGCATGGCCTGAATGTAAGATATGCCGGTCAAAGAGAAGAAGGCTTGGGTGAAGGCCGGAAAGGGATACGTGTAACCTATGGCAAACCGGGTCACAGGGAAAGCAACCCACGAATCAGAAGTGTGATCGCTCAGGGCAGAAGGATCATAGGGTTTGAACACAGTATTTGCGGGAAAACAGCACCGAACCCTGTCAATTTGGGGATCAGTGAAGATGCAGCGTTCTTTAGCAGAGTCTGTGATGATCCCTTGGCTCTTGAAGGGGCTTTCCTTCTGAAGATCCTTGGGAGGAGAATTCCGGAGCAACATTTTGAACGAAATAGATACGAAAAGAAAAACAGAGCAAGCAAGAGAGAAGATAAAGGAGAATACCTGTTCAATCCTCTGGTTGCGGTTATAAAGGGAGAAGTTCTTGATTTTAAATGCAAACGATCCTATCCCTATCTCTATTTATAATCATGATTTGTGCAGGGCTGTCACCTCCGTGACGTCAGGATTGCAACGGGTAGTTCGTTCACAACGGCTATATATCCGTTGAGTTAGTTACAGATAAGATCAGCAAAATATAACTTGTTAATATTATATAATTACTCCTTATATTTTGGGGGCAATTGTTAGGGCAGGATTTTTAATGACCTGTGATCCTTACCTGATATCCTATTAATGATCCTTGTTTCCGTTGCAGATAGTGATCCTCAGAAGAACTTCAAGATCAGGACAATGGATCATCCTAAGGATCCTCATACTAACGATTGTTCTCTTTGAATTTAATGTTGTTTTGCAGGAATTACGAGTTGGACCTGGTCTTGGCAACGTTATTGTTTTGGTCAAAAATCACACAAGGATAATGTAACCAAACTTTATGTAAACGGGGTATGATGCTTGGTTAGCTATGAAAGTAAAGGATCACTTCTGTGATAAAGATACAAAGACACAATGATTTATACGAGGAAAAAGCCCTTGATCAATGTATGATCTCCGGCATAAAAAACCTCGGGTGATGGCAACTACCGATCACCAACTTCAATATAATAAAAATGTAGTTACAACTTCGGATGATAATGAGCTGAGTACAAGGATCACTGAGTGTCTAAGTGTTTGAGAGTTGTGTCGTATGTTGTGTGTGTGTTCTTCCGAATGAGGAAGATGGGTATTTATACATGTGTAGGTAACTTATTTTAGGTAGATAGACCACTAATCAGCTCATTACCCCCTTTAGAAATAAAGATAATCTAGCCTAAATTGCTGCCCATTAATCAAGCTAAGTTTCCATATGCGGTACAACGTCTATCTCCAATTTAGCTCTTGCCATATTTGTGAAAACGCGTCCCTGGATCATGATGTGTAGGGCATATCCTGCTAGGTGTTCCTGCAAAACAATTTTGTAATAAGTGGAAGTGACCGTTAGTGTAAGGATCACCATATCGTCCCATGATCCTGATCCTGAAGTCTGGCTGAGGATCACTATCTGCCAAAGAAACAAGGATCACTTGTCAGGATCACGTATAAGGATCATTTATAGTAAAATCCAGCCCCAACAATTGCCCCCAAAATATAAGGAGTTAAATGTAAATAGATGAGTTATATTTTGCTTTGAGCTTATTTCTAACGGACGATTCCGATTTACTAGCCGTTGCACATGGACTAGCCGTTATGATATTTACGTCACTGATGTGACAATCCCTGCGAATCATCATTATAAATAGGAGATAGGGTTAGGATCATTTTGTATTTAAATTCGAAGTATCTCCCTTTATAATCGTCACCGAAGGCTTGATCAGGTATCATCTTCTCCTTTCTCTTCTTTGCTCTGTTCTTTCTTACTTTTACCCTGTTTTCGTCTCGAACATGCTTCTTCGGAATTCACCGCACAAAGGTTCTAAGAAGGATAGTCCCTTGAAAAGCCAGGGGATTATCAAGGATTCTCCTATGGAGAGGTGCTGTTTTACCGATATCCAGATAGACAAGATTCGCCATTGCTTCCCGGCGAATGTTGTTTTTAAGTCTTTTGATCCTACTGCTTTGAGTGATTTTGTTTCGGACACTTGGGTGGCCTTTCCTGCTACTCCTTTCCTCATCGGGTATTCATATCCTTTTCCGACATTTACCCAATCTTTCTTTTCTCTTACCGGCATCTCATATATCCAAGCTATGCCGATGATCTGGAGGGTTCTATATACCTTCGAGAGGATCATCGAGCAAGAAGGGATTGATCTGGGGTTGGCAGAGCTGGCCGAGCTCTATGATCTTACTACGTTTGGTTCCCACCGGTATCTGCTGAAACGGAAAGCTGGGGAGGATCACCCTATTTTCAAAGTGACCAAGAATGATACCAACTGGAAACGTCGATTTTTCTTTGTTAAGAGGGATTCCATCCTGGATGGGAAGGATCTGCCCAAGGAATGGGCCACTCATGGTAGGGTAGAGGATCCTCGAAGGATCACTATCAGTTCTGTCTCATATGATGAGGATCACTGATGTCTTTTCTTTTTTTGCAGCTATCTCTGTTGCTCACTTAAAGTTGACCCCTGCTGCCAAAGAAAGAGTGTTAGCCTTCAAGAAGCTTAATCCTGAAGTCAGAAGCTTCCAAATCATTATCCAAGATTCTCAAGAGATATCCTCTGCATCTGCCACAATGTCAAGTAAGTATCCTCATAGAAAATAAGTTTTATGTGAAAGTATTTAATTTAACAAGGGAACTTATCTTGTTTTTGAATTGTGTAGGTGCCGGAAAATCTGCCAGGTCTGTTAAATCTGCCTCCATGTTTGGGATAAGTGACCTTGCCAATGTCACGTCTTCTAAGAAGAAGAAGGCTCCTGCTGCCAGCCCTTCAGTCTCAGCTCCCAAAGCGTCTATCCGGGGCAAGGGAAAAAAGAGGAAAACCTCTGAAGATCTCCAAGGATTTCCCCTCCTCCGTCAGCAATTCCTTGATTATGTGAATGAGGTAAGGATCACTGCCCCTGTTGGTCATCCGTTTTGAATATCCTGTTTGTATGTCCTGTTTCTTTCGAGGATCATCCGGTTCTGTACTTACCTTATTCCCTTCTTTGCAGAAACTTGCCGAGATCGAGACATATCTAGGCCATGTTGAGGATCAAGAGAGCCAGATTGCCGATCTTCAACAAATGGGCGTGCTCAAGGATCTCAAGATAGCAGATCTTGAGAAGGAACTCCGGGCCATGAAGACTGAGGCTGCTCAAAGGTTGATTGATATGGATAATGAGAAGCAGGAGATCACCCAAGATGCCAAGGTCTCAGCGGCGATTACTATGTACAAGATCCAACTTCAAATGGCTGAGGAGGCTCAGGATCCCACCTTTGACAAAAGCTCATGGGATGTTGAAGGTTGGAAGGCAAGGCTGGCGGACTTGGATGATGAGGAAGATGCTGAGGATGTCCCAAGGCTGGAGGGAGGTGATGCTGGCAAGGATCAAGGTGAAGATGCTGGTGGAGATGGAGCAGCGGAGAAGTAAGCTGCATGATTGGGCGATGATGGATATTGTTGACTAGGCCGGAGCCCAATTTTTTAGGTTTTTTGGTAGTGGTTTGTGGTTGATGGTTTGTGAACAATTATGGTCTGTAATCTCTGAACAATAGTTTCTTAGGGTTAAGGATCCTGGATCCTTTGAACAATAGGTAGGATTACACATGGTGGAGGGATCCTCTGTTTGGGGGATGAAGCCGTTGTGATCCTGCCGCCTTTTAATTTCCCTGCAATACTTTTGAACCTATTATCATGGACACCCTTTACCTACCCCAGCGGACGGGCCACGTATTGCTGGTAGATGCTTTGGGTAGGTAATTTTGAGAACTTTTTGAAAGGGTTAAAGATCCTTTTGTTTAATAAATAAAATCTTAAACTTTTGTCGCTTATCTTGTGTTGTTATCCTTCAATAATCCTCTTATTTCTCAATAGCTATATTTGTTAAAATGACAAGAGTTGACAAAGTGTTAAATAATCTTAGGATATGATCCTGGATCAAATATCCTTATATTGAAAATTCTTAAAGCGTTTTAGTTCAAGGATCATAGGTTCGGTTGTCAAAGTATAAGGGTTGGTTAGGATAAAGAGTATAGTCAAAAATAGTCAAGGATCATACCTGAGGATCCACGTAAGGATCCTAACCTTCAATCAAGACAACATAGATAAGACTTTGATAATTAATAAGGATTAAAGATCCTTATATGTTTAGACTTCCAAAACCTGAAAAGTGAGATGTAACTTGGGACTAAGCCAATGTAAAAGATAAATGAATAACTGGGGACATGCCCAAAGTATAACTGAGGATGATTCCAGAGGATCACTGGGGACAAGCCCAAAAAGATAACTGGGGATGATCCCGGAGGGTCACTGGGGACAAGCCCATAGGATAACTGGGGACAAGCCCAAAGGATCGTATGTAAACTGGAGTATGGCCCTTTCTGGCAACTATCCGAACTTAGTGACATGAAAATGTCAAAACCTTAGCTAACGTGAAAACGTTAGAAACCTTAGGAACGGATGTATGGTGCGTCCACCATTATACGTAGGATCCTGGGTATAGCCAGTACGATGAGGTCGCCAGCCCCGAAAGTGGGTACTGATCCCAAAGACGTGAACTATATCAGGATCATCGTGCGCTGCTGGCGGAAACTGGGGATAATCCCAAGGATAACTGGGGTTGGACCCAAGGATCTGTGATGCTTTTGAAGATCTTTGATGATATGCTGAAGATACCTGAACTATCATAACTCAAATGGTTTGTGAGTAGAGGATGAAGGATACATGATCCTTATCCTTAGGCAAAAAGTAAGAAAATGCAATAGTTTTAGGATAAGCATATTACCTGAGTAAGGATCACCGATATCTCCAGGATCCTTCAAGGATACTTCAATGTAAGGATCACATGCAGGAAGGATCATGTTCACATGAAATATTTCTTTAAGTGAACAGCATTCCAGGCTCTTGGTAACAAGTTTCCTTCCATGGTTAGCAACCTGTATGCCCCCTTTCCTGCTTCAGCTTCAATCAAGTAGGGACCTTCCCATTTTGGTGCTAGCTTCCCGTCAGCAGGATTGATGGTATTTTGAAATGCTTTTCTCAACACCATATCTCCGACTTGGAACTTCCTTATCCTGACATTCTTGTTGTAGGCACCAGCCATCCTTTGTTGGTAGCTTGCCATCCTTATCCTAGCTAGATCCCTGTTTTCCTCAATAGTATCCAAATCCTGAGCTAGGATTGTAGCATTTTCTTCAGGATCACGAGCACTTGTTCTAGCAGTTGGGATCACCATCTCTGTTGGGAGCACTGCTTCTGCCCCAAATACTAAAGAGAAGGGTGTTTGACCTGTGGCATTCTTGGGAGTTGTCCTATCAGCCCATAGGACATAAGGTAATTCTTCTGCCCATTTCCCTTTCTTGGATCCTAGCTTCTTCTTCAGATTGTTGATGATGATCTTGTTGGATGATTCTGCTTGACCATTGGCTTGTGGGTGAACTGGTGTTGATGTGATCATCTTGATTCCCCAACTGTCACAAAAGTTAGTGGTTCTGCTTCCAATGAATTGGGAGCCATTATCACATACAATTTCAGAGGGAATGCCAAATCTAGTTATAATGTTTCTTTTAATGAAGGATATGACTTCCTTTTCTCTGACTTGAGCGAAGGCTTCAGCTTCTATCCACTTGGAAAAATAGTCAGTCATGGCAAGCATAAATACTTTTCCACCAGGTGCTTTAGGGAGCTTGCCAACTATATCCATTCCCCATCTCATGAATGGCCAAGAGGATGGTATGGGGTGTAGTAATTCAGCTGGTTGGTGAAGGATATTGCTATGTCTTTGGCAAGGATCACATTTCTTAGCATACTCTACAGCATCCCTTTTCATGGTTGGCCAGTAGTATCCTGTTCTAAGGATCCTTGAGAATAATGCCCTGCCCCCAGTGTGGTTTCCACAATCTCCTTCATGGAAGTCTCTCAATACTTCTTCGATTTCAGGATCTTCAATACATCTTAAATATGGTCCTGCAAGGGATCGTTTATATAGCATATTATTTAGGATTGTAAATTGAGATACCTTGATCCTGAAAGCTCTAGGATTTTCTCCCATTGGGATCTCTCCGTTTTGCAAGTATTTCATGATTGGTGGGATCCATGATCCTGAATAAGATCGAGCTTCTTCACTAGGGATTACTGCAGTATCCTCTTCTATTTCCATGGCTACTTGGTTTTCAATAGCAGGAGCCAGGATATGGATGATAGGGATACTTATATCTTCTGGAATTTTTAAGGATGATCCTAGGTTGGCCAATGCATCAGCTTCCGTGTTATCCTCCCTTGGTACCTGTGTTAAGCTAAAAGAAACAAAAGAGAGTGCCAATTCTTTGACTATTTCTAAATATTTGGTTAGTTTTTCACCTTTAACAGCATAGGATCCATTAAAGTGATTGGTGATCAATAATGAATCTACATATACTTCGAGATATCTTACCCCCATATCCTTAGCAATCTGTAAGCCAGCAATTAAGGCTTCATATTCAGCCTCATTGTTAGTTGCTTGGAACTCACAGGCTATGGAGTGGGGTATTATGTCCCCCTGTGGCGATTTTAGTAGGATCCCTAGCCCTGTGCCTTTGATATTTGAGGATCCGTCAGTGTGTAGGATCCAAGGATCCTTGGTCTCATCCAGCTGTTGGACCTCCAATTCTGCCTCCTTTTGTAGATCACTACTGAAATCAGCCACAAAGTCAGCTAATGCTTGAGATTTAATGGCTGTTCTTGGTTCGTATCTTATATCATGGGCACTAAGCTTTACTGCCCACTTAGCCATTCTCCCAGACATATCTGGTTTCCTGAGGACATTCTTAATTGGAAAATTAGTTTTAACAATAATAGTATGGGTTTCAAAATAATGCCTTAACTTAGTGGATGCCATGATCAATGCAAGAATAAGTTTTTCGAGGTGTGAGTACCTGGATTCGGCATCAAGCAAACTTTTACTTACATAGTAGATAGGATATTGTGTACCTTCATGATCCTTAACAAGGACAGCACTTACAGCGGTTGAGGATACCGCTAGATATAAGGATAACACATCTCCTTTTTCCGGTTTTGCTAATGCTGGTGCTGAGGACATATACTCTTTTAGGGCTTGTAAAGCATTCTCATGCTTCTCAGTCCATTCAAACTTCTTATTCTTCCTTAGGATATCGTAGAATTCTTTGCACTTTTCTGAGGATTTCGATATGAACCTGTTCAAAGCTGCTATCCTGCCTGTTAGTCTTTGAACATCCTTGGCATTGGCAGGAGATTTGATATTTATTAATGCTTTGATTTGTTCCGGGCTTGCTTCAATGCCCCTCTGGGTTACCATGTATCCTAAGAACTTTCCTGCCTTAACACCAAAATGGCATTTTGAAGGATTAAGTTTCATGTTGTAACTATCAAGGATATCGAATGCTTCTTCCAAGTCCCTTAGGTGATCCTCAGCTTTCTTTGACTTGACCACCATATCATCTATGTACACCTCCATAGTTTTTCCAATTTGATCTTTGAACATCATATTTACCAGCCTTTGATATGTTGCACCTGCATTTCTTAGTCCAAAAGGCATGGCAATATAACAATATAAACCGGTTGGGGTCATAAAGGCTGTATCCTCTTGGTCAGATGGTTCCATCTGGATTTGTTGGAATCCAGATGATGCATCCATAAAAGTTAACAGTTCATGCCCCGCTGTTGCATCCACCATGGAGTCAATGTGGGGTAATGGGAAAGGATCCTTGGGACATGCCTTATTCAAATCAGTGAAATCGACACATACCCTCCACTTTCCGTTTTTCTTTTGGACAACAACCACATTGGCTAACCATTTAGGATACTTTACCTCTCTGATCATACCTGCTCGAAGTAGTCTCTCTACTTCTTCTTGGATAATGGCATTCCTTTCTGGTGCAAACTTCCTCCTTTTTTGATGGATTGGCTTGATAGACCTGTCAATGCCAAGTTTGTGAGTAATAATATCCTTAGATATACCTGTCATATCTTCATGTTTCCAAGCAAAGGTAGATTTTCTTCTTTTGAGGAAGGATATCATGTCTTCTTTCATCTTGCCAAGGATCCCTGATCCGATATAGATTTTCGATTCAGGATCACTAGGATCCAAGAGGATTTCATCTACATCTTGTTCCCTTGCCTCCAAGACGTTCCTCGGAGGATACTGTAATTGCTATTGCTCCCTTGGCTTCGAGGTTGGCTTCATGGATGAGGTATAGCAATCCTTAGCTTCTTGCTGGTCACTGTCGATCTTGATTATCCCCCATGGGCTAGGGAGCTTCACACATTGATGGTAGGTAGATGGAACTGCTTTCATGTCATGTATCCAAGGCCTGCCAAGGATAACGTTGCAACAAGATAAACAGTCAATAACACAAAATTTTTGGTAATTATGTAATCCTTCCACGTAGATTGGGAGTTTGATGTCCCCCAGAGTTTTCTTCGTTTCTCCACTGAATCCTACAAGCACGGAGGATCTTGGTGTGATGTCTGATTCTGGGATTCCCATCTTCTTCAAGACATCAAGCTGGATTATGTTCACTGAGCTCCCTCCATCGATAAGGATCCTGCGGACAAAATGGTTAGAAATAAAGAGAGTGATAACTAAACTATCATGATGAGGATCCTGGATGTTAATGCGATCATCCTCATCAAATGTTATCATCTTTCCTTCTGAGACGCTTGAGGTTCTAATAGGCCTTTCTCCATTATCCATTTTTGATTCTTTTGCATGTCTTTTGGCCGCTGAGAAGGATGTTCCACAAATGTCTGATCCTCCGGATATGAAGTTAATCACTTGTGCGTTTGCCGGAGGTGCTGGAGCCTTTTCAGGGATCCTTTTAGGATCCTGGGTCCTTTGCTTTTTTCTTCCCAACAATTCCTTTAGATGCCCCTTGCTTAGCAGGTATCCAATTTCTTTTCTTAAGGCTATGCAATCTTCAGTTAGATGCCCGAAATCCTCATGGTATGCACACCATTTGGACTTGTCTTTAGTCCCGGATGGTTTATCATTCTTCCTGGGCCACCTAGCCTTTTCACCTAGATTCTGCATTGCAAGGATTAGTTCATGATTATCAACGGAAAAACAATATTCTGAGATTGGAGGATATTCTTCATCATCCTCTTCTTGGTCGACAGCATGCACATTCTTGTTCTCGTTTCTATGGTAGGATTTGAATTTGTTGTTTTTGAAGGAGGATCCTTGCTTATCTTGTTTTGAGGATCCTACTTGTCTCTCCTGGATCCTCTTGTCATCCTCTAGCCGGATAAACCTGAGTGCTCGAGTTCTTACTTCATCTAAATTCCTGCAAGGTGTCATAACAAGATCATCATAGAATAATGAATCCTTAAGAAGTCCCATTTTGAAGGCTTCAACAGCCGTAGCCATATCCAAGTTGGGAATATCCAAGGATTCTTTACTAAATTTAGTTATATAATCCCTTAATGATTCATTATTATTTTGAGTTATCCTGTACAAATCACTGGTTAATTTTTCAAATTTTCTACTACAAGAGAATTGGTTATTGAATAAATTAACTAAATTAGCAAATGAAGTAATAGAGTAAGGGGGAAGACTTAGCAGCCATTTAAGGGCTGATCCAGTAAGAGTAGATCCAAATCCTTTACATAGGCATGCTTCCTTCAATTTTTCTGGGATAGGATTGATCTCCATCCTTTCCCTGTATTGTGCTATATGCTCCTCTGGATCCGTTGTGCCGTCATACAACTTCATGGTAGGGATATGGAACCTTTTGGGTACCTCCGCATCACAGATTGGTGGTGCAAAGCGAGATACCTTGTGGCTCCCATCTGCAATCTCTGGGATAGGCTTGACTACCCCTGGAACACTTGAGATCATGTCTTTTAGTTTCTGTAGTTCCCTGGCCATAACATGATTGGTACCTGTATCCTGCATGAATCCAAGGTTAGTAGTAGGATAATTATTTAAAGTGTTACCTCCCATTGGGTTCAAGTTAGGGAATCCATATTGCTGGGATTCTGGAACAACGGAGGGACCAGTGGAAGCAATGGTCTGCATTGGAATGAAGTCCCCTTGATGGACATCTAGACTCCCTGTTTGCAAACTTTTTAGGGATCCTGGCATCTGTGAGGATCCTGGTATCTGGGATGATCCTGGAACGAAGGAGGATCCTTGAACCTGGGATGATCCTGGAATTAAGGAGGATCCTTGGCCCTGGAATGATCCTGGGATAAAGTAGGATCCTTGAAACTGCTGTGCCCCCGGATAGGCTCCCGGATTCATGAAGGATCCCATATACTGAGGATAGGATCCTGCTGGCTGAAAATACGAGCCCGATGTCTGAGTCATTGCTGCTGACTTGAGATGTAATCCTCTCGTCTCCCCTGTGATCTGTACGTCTGGGATCCCTGATGGCTGAGAGGTGACCATTGGAGTCTCAAAACTCAAGGATTTTGGCATCAGTGGGGAATGATCCTCTGCCGCTTTCTTTTGTCTTTTGAGATCTCCAATCTCCCTGAGGATCCTGTCATTAGTTTCATCCTGCCGCTGCATACGATCCTTCATCTGCAAAATTAAAGCAAACACATCACTAGTACTGGGAATAGAAGAATTCATAGCAGAAGAAGATGGAGGTTTAGAGAAAGAAGGGGTTGGTCTCTTCTCAGCATTTCTCTGGGATCCTGCCGGTGGAGGAGGTAGAGTGGTTTGTGCTGAGGTGACTGCAGACATCGCCGTGGAGGTGTTCTTCACTGATGAAGCCATGTAACTCTTTGAAATGATTTCGAACAAAAGATTTTCTTTATGAATGAAGCACCAATTGCCCCACGGTGGGCGCCAAACTGTTTTGGTCAAAAATCACACAAGGATAATGTAACCAAACTTTATGTAAACGGGGTATGATGCTTGGTTAGCTATGAAAGTAAAGGATCACTTCTGTGATAAAGATACAAAGACACAATGATTTATACGAGGAAAAAGCCCTTGATCAATGTATGATCTCCGGCATAAAAAACCTCGGGTGATGGCAACTACCGATCACCAACTTCAATATAATAAAAATGTAGTTACAACTTCGGATGATAATGAGCTGAGTACAAGGATCACTGAGTGTCTAAGTGTTTGAGAGTTGTGTCGTATGTTGTGTGTGTGTTCTTCCGAATGAGGAAGATGGGTATTTATACATGTGTAGGTAACTTATTTTAGGTAGATAGACCACTAATCAGCTCATTACCCCCTTTAGAAATAAAGATAATCTAGCCTAAATTGCTGCCCATTAATCAAGCTAAGTTTCCATATGCGGTACAACGTCTATCTCCAATTTAGCTCTTGCCATATTTGTGAAAACGCGTCCCTGGATCATGATGTGTAGGGCATATCCTGCTAGGTGTTCCTGCAAAACAATTTTGTAATAAGTGGAAGTGACCGTTAGTGTAAGGATCACCATATCGTCCCATGATCCTGATCCTGAAGTCTGGCTGAGGATCACTATCTGCCAAAGAAACAAGGATCACTTGTCAGGATCACGTATAAGGATCATTTATAGTAAAATCCAGCCCCAACAGTTATTAAGGAATCTTTCACGCTAATTTCGCACATGCATAACCAGAAATAGACGTTGTGGAGAATATGGAAACTTAGCACAAATTACGGGCAATTAGTTAGGCTAAATTTACTTCTGTTTCTAAAGGGGTAACGAGCTAGTAGTTAGGTGACTTACCTAAATTCAACCACACACACTTATATAAAGGGCACTCTCGAGTATTCGGAGGGGACAACACATTTCTTACTCACTCTAGCATACTACACCATAGTGATCCTTGTACTTAGCTCGTTACCATCCGAAGTTGTAAACATTGTTTATTATATTGAAGTTTGGTGATCGGTAGTTTCCATCACCCGAGGTTTTGTATGCCGGAGATCATTCATTGATCAAGGGCTTTTTCCTCGTATAAATCTTTGTGTCACTTGTGCACTTTACATTTAAGTGATCCTTACCTTCGTTCATCATTTCAAGCATCATTCCCCGCTACAGAGAGTTTGGTTGCATTATCCTTGTGTGATTTTTGACCAAAACACTCCTCTTGGCCATTTATGAGATGGGGGATGGATATAGTTGGCAAGCTCCCTAAGGCACTATTAGGGCTGGATTTTTATAATACATGATCCTTACATGTGATCCTAACCAGTGATCCTTGTTTCCGTGGCAGATAGTGATCCTCAGCAGAGTTCCAGGATCAGGATCACGGACCATCATAGGATCCTCATGCTAACAGTTGCTTTCATTGAACTTAATGTCATTTTGCAGGAATGTCTAGCAGGATCCGCTCTTAGCATCACAATCAAGGGACGCGTCTTTACAACTTTGGCATATGCTTAATCAGAGATGAACGTTGTGAAGGATATGGAAACTTGGCATGATTTAAGGGCGATAATTTAGGCTAGATTTACTTTTATTTCTAAAGGGGTAATGAGCTGATTATTAGTTTGTTTACCTAAAATAGGCCAATCACACTTGTATATATAACACTCTTCCCCATTCGGAAGACACACAACACATTTCTCACACGCTTAGACACTCGATACTATAGTGATCCTTGTACTCAGCTTATTATCATACGAAGTTGTAACCATTTTTTGTTATATTGAAGTTTGGTGATCGGTAGTTGCCATCACCCGAGGTTTTTTTATGTCGGAGATCATACATTGATCAAGGGCTTTTTCCTCGTATAAATCCTTGTGTCACTTGCATATTTCTTACTAAAGTGATCCTTTACTTTTTCAACAAACCAAGCATCATTCCCCGTTTACTTAGAGTTTGGTTGCATTATCCTTGTGTGATTTTTGACCAAAACAGTTTAGCGCCCACCGTGGGGCAATTGGTGCTTCATTCATAAGAAAACTTTCTGTTCGAAATCATTTCAAAGATTTACATGGCTTCATCATTGAAGAATACATCCACAGCGATGTCGACAGTCAATTCATCTACTGGCATTCCACCTTTGCCTCCACCACCAGCTGGATCTCAGAAAAATGCTGAGAAGAGACCAACTTCTATCTCCTCTAAACCATCATCTTCTGCTCTAACTTCTTCTGTTCCCAGTACTAGTGATATATTTACTTTGATTTTGCAGATGAGGGATCGTATGCAGCAGCAGGATGAAACTAATGACAGGATCCTCAGAGAAATCGGAGATCTCAAAAGGCAAAAGAAAACGGCAGATGATCATTCCCCACTAATGCCCAAATCTTTGAATTTTGATACTCCAATGATTACTTCTCAGCCATCAGAGGTCCCAGACATTCAATATATGGGTGGATCAAGAGGAGTGCATTTCAGCCCAGCAACAATGACTCAGGCATCAGGATCATATTTCCAACCGGCGGGATCCTACGCCCAGCATTTGGGATCCTTCATGAGCTTAGGATCCTCCTTTGTCCCAGGATCATCCCAGGTTCAAGGATCCTCCTTCGTTCCGGGATCATCCCAGGTTCAAGGATCCTCCTTTGTTCCAGGATCATCCCAGGTTCAAGGATCCTCCTTCGTCCCAGGATCATCCCAGATTCAAGAATCCCTACAGATACCAGGATCCTTGAAGAATTTGCAAACAGGAAGCCTAGATGTCCATCAAGGAGATTTTATTCCAATGCAGACCATTGCTTCCACTGGTCCATCCATTATCCCAGAATCCCAGCAATATGGATTCACACCCAATGTTCCTAACTTGAACCCGATGGGAGGTAACACCTTAAATAATTATCTTACCACTAACCATGGATTCGTGCAGGATACAGGTATCAATCATGCTATGGCCAGGGAGTTACAGAAGCTGAAGGATATGATCTCAAGCGTTCCAGGGGTAGTCAAGCCTATCCCGGAGATTGCAGATGGAAGCCATAAGGTATCTCGTTTTGCACCACCAATTTGTGATGCAGAGGTACCCAAAAGGTTCCATATCCCTACTATGAAGCTGTATGATGGTACAACGGATCCTGAGGAGCACATAGCACAATACAGGGAGAGGATGGAGATCAATCCAATCCCAGAAAAGTTAAAGGAAGTATGCCTATGTAAAGGATTTGGATCCACCCTTACTGGATCAGCTCTTAAATGGCTGCTAAGTCTTCCCCCTTACTCTATCACTTCATTTGCTAATTTAGTTAATTTGTTCAATAATCAATTCTCTTGTAGTAGAAAATTTGAAAGATTAACTAGTGATTTATATAGGGTAACTCAAAGTCATAATGAATCACTAAGGGATTATATAACTAAATTCAGTAAAGAATCCTTGGACATTCCCAACTTGGATATGGCCACGGCTGTTGAGGCCTTCAAAATGGGACTGCTTAAGGATTCATTGTTCTATGATGATCTTGTTATGACACCGTGCAGGAACCTAGATGAAGTAAGAACTCGGGCACTCAGGTTCATCCGGCTAGAGGATGACAAGAGGATCCAGGAGAGGCAAGTAGGATCCTCAAAACAGGAAAAACAAGGATCCTCTTTCAAGAACAATAAGTTCAAATCCTACCATAGAAATGACAACCAGAACATGCATGCTGTTGACCCGAAAGAGGATGATGAGGATTATCCTCCGATTTCTGAATATTGTTTTTCTGTTGACAATCATGAACTAATCCTTGCAATGCAGAATCTAGGAGAAAAAGCCAGATGGCCCAGAAAGAATGACAAACCATCCGGGACTAAAGACAAGTCAAAGTGGTGTGCATACCACGAGGATTTCGGGCATCTAACTGAAGAATGCATAGCATTAAGAAAAGAAATTGGATATCTGTTAAGCAAGGGGCATCTAAAAGAATTGTTGGGAAGAAAAAAGCAAAGGACTCAGGATCCTGAAAGGATCCCTGAAAAGGCTCCAGCCCCTCCGGCGAATGCACAAGTGATCAACTTTATTTCCGGAGGATCAGATATTTGTGGTACATCCTTCTCGGCAGCCAAAAGGCATGCAAAGGAAGCAAAAATGGATAATGGAGAAAGACCTATTCGAACATTAAGTGTCTCGGAAGGAAAGACGATAACGTTTGATGACGATGATCGCATTAACATCCAGGATCCTCATCATGATAGTTTAGTTATTACTCTCTTTATTTCTAACCATTTTGTCCGCAGGATCCTTATCGACGGAGGAAGCTCAGTAAACATTATCCAGCTTGATGTTCTAAAGAAAATGGGTATCCCAGAATCAGACATCACACCAAGATCCTCCGTGCTTGTGGGATTCAGTGGAGAAACGAAGAAAACTCTGGGGGACATCAAACTCCCAATCTACGTGGAAGGATTACATAATTATCAAAAATTTTGTGTTATTGACTGTTTATCTTGTTGCAATGTTATCCTTGGCAGGCCCTGGATACATGATATGAAAGCAGTCCCATCCACCTACCATCAATGTGTGAAACTCCCTAGCCCATGGGGGATAATCAAGATCGACAGTGATCAGCAGGAGGCTAAGGATTGTTATACCTCATCCATGAAGCCAACCTCGAAGCCAAGAGAATAATAGCAATTACAGATTCCTCCAAGGAATGTCTTGGAGGCAAGGGAACAAGATGTGGACGAAATCCTCTTGGATCCTAGTGATCCTGAATCAAAAATCTATATCGGATCAGGGATCCTTGGCAAGATGAAAGAAGACATAATATCCTTCCTCAAAAGAAGAAAATCTACCTTTGCATGGAAACATGAAGATATGACAGGTATATCTAAGGATATTATCACTCATAAACTTGGCATTGACAGGTCTATCAAACCAATCCATCAAAAAAGGAGGAAGTTTGCACCAGAAAGGAATGCCATTATCCAAAAAGAAGTAGAGAGACTACTTCGAGCAGGTATGATCAGAGAGGTAAAATATCCAAAATGGTTAGCCAATGTGGTTGTTGTCCAAAAGAAAAACGGAAAGTGGAGGGTATGTGTCGATTTCACTGATCTGAATAAGGCATGTCCCAAGGATCCTTTCCCACTACCCCACATTGACTCCATGGTGGATGCAACGGCGGGGCATGACCTGTTGACCTTTATGGATGCATCATCTGGATTCCAACAAATTCAGATGGAACCATCTGACCAAGAGGATACAGCCTTTATGACCCCAACCGGTTTATATTGTTATATTGCCATGCCTTTTGGACTAAGAAATGCAGGTGCAACATATCAAAGGCTGGTGAATATGATGTTCAAAGATCAAATAGGACAAACTATGGAAGTATACATAGATGATATGGTAGTCAAGTCAAAGAAAGCTGAGGATCACCTAAGGGACTTGGAGGAAGCATTTGATATCCTTGATAATTATAACATGAAGCTTAATCCTTCAAAATGCCACTTTGGTGTTAAAGCAGGTAAATTTCTAGGATATATGGTAACTCAGAGGGGCATCGAAGCAAGCCCGGAGCAAATTAAAGCACTAGTGAATATCAAGTCCCCTGCCAATGCTAAGGATGTGCAAAGGCTAACAGGCAGGATAGCAGCTCTAAACAGGTTCATATCAAAATCCTCAGAAAGATGTAAAGAATTTTACGATATCTTAAGGAAAAACAAGAAGTTTGAATGGACTGAAAAACATGAGAATGCTTTACAAGCCCTTAAAGAATATATGTCCTCAGCACCAGCATTCATGAAACCCGGAAAAGGAGATGTGTTATCCTTATACCTGGCGGTATCCTCAACCGCTGTAAGTGCTGTCCTTGTTAAGGATCACGAAGGTACACAACATCCTATTTACTATGTAAGTAAGAGTTTACTTGATGCAGAATCCAGGTACTCACACCTTGAGAAACTTATTCTCGCATTAATTATGGCATCAACTAAGTTAAGACATTATTTTGAAACCCACACTATTGTTGTTAGAACTAATTTTCCAATCAAGAATGTCCTCAGGAAACCAGAGATGTCCGGAAGAATGGCTAAGTGGGCAGTAAAGCTTAGTGCCCATGATATAAGATATGAGCCTAGAACAGCCATTAAATCCCAAGCACTAGCTGACTTTGTGGCTGATTTCAGTAGTGATCTACAAAAGGAAGCAGAATTGGAAGTCCAGCAGCTGGATGAGACCAAGGATCCTTGGATACTACACACTGATGGATCCTCAAATGTCAAGGGCACAGGGCTCGGGATACTACTAAAATCGCCACAGGGGGACATAATACCCCACTCCATAGCCTGTGAGTTCCAAGCAACCAACAATGAGGCTGAATATGAAGCCTTAATTGCTGGTTTACAAATTGCTAAGGATATTGGGGTCAGATACCTTAAAGTATACGTAGACTCATTACTAATCACTAATCACTTTAATGGATCCTATGCTGTTAAAGGAGAAAAACTAACCAAATATTTAGAGATAGTCAAAGAATTGGCACTCTCTTTTGTTTCCTTCAGTTTAACACAGGTACCAAGGGAGGAAAATACAGAAGCTGATGCATTGGCCAATCTAGGATCATCCTTGAAGATCCCAGAGGATATAAGTATCCCCATCATCCATATCTAGGCCATGGAAATAGAAGAGGATACTGCAATGATCCCTAGTGAAGAAACTCAATCTTATTCAGGATCATGGATCTCACCAATCATGAGATACTTACAACACGGGGAGATTCCTATGGGAGAAAATCCTAGAGCTTTCAGGATTAAGGTATCTCAATTCACAATCTTAAATAATGTATTATATAAACGATCTCTTGCAGGACCATATTTAAGATGTATCGAGGATCCTGAAATTCAAGAAGTGTTGAGAGACTTCCATGAAGGAGATTGTGGAAACCATACTGGGGGCAGGGCATTGTTCTCAAGGATCCTTAGAACAGGATACTACTGGCCAACTATGAAAAGGGATGCTGTAGAATATGATAAGAAATGTGATCCTTGTCAAAGACACAACAATATCCTTCATCAGCCAGCTGAATTTTTGCATCCAATACCATCCTCTTGGCCATTCATGAGATGGGGGATGGATATAGTTGGCAAGCTCCCTAAAGCACCTGGTGGAAAAGTATTTATGCTTGCCATGACCGACTACTTCTCCAAGTGGATAGAAGCTGAAGCTTTTGCTCAAGTCAGAGAAAAGGAAGTTATATCCTTTATTAAGAGAAACATTATAACCAGATTTGGCATTCCCTCTGAAATTATATGTGATAATGGTTCCCAATTCATTGGGAGCAGAACCACTAACTTTTGTGACAGTTGGGGAATTAAGATGATAACGTCAATGTTTTGGTCAAAAATCACACAAGGATAATGCAACCAAACTCTAAGTAAATGGGGAATGATGCTTGGTTTATTGAAAAAGTAAAGGATCACTTCAGTATGAAATATGCAAAGACACAATGATTTATACGAGGAAAAAGCCCTTGATCAATGCATGATCTCCGGCATAAAAAACCTCGTGTGATGGCAACTACCGATCACCAACTTCAATATATCAAAATATGGTTACAACTTCGGATGATAATGAGCTGAGTACAAGGATCACTATCGTAATGTGTGTCTAAGCGTGTGAGAATTGTGTTGTGTATTCTTCCGAATGGGGAAGAGTGTTTATATATACAAGTGTAGGTGACCTATTTTAGGTAAAAAGACTAATAATCAGCTCATTACCCCTTTAGAAATAAAAGCAAATCTAGCCTAAATTGTCGCCCTTAAATCATGCCAAGTTTCCATATCCTTTGCAACGTCCATCTCGGATTAAGCACATGCTATAATTGTAAAGACGCGTCCTTTAATTGTGATGCTAAGAGCGGATCCTGCTAGATGTCCCTGCAAAATAACATTAAGTTCAATGAAAGCAACTGTTAGCATGAGGATCCTATGACGGTCCGTGATCCTGATCCTGGAACTCTGCTGAGGATCACTATCTGCCAAAGAAACAAGGATCACTGGTTAGGATCAAGCGTAAGGATCATGTATTATAAAAATCCAGCCCTAACAATTGCCCCCAAAATATAAGGAGTTTATTGTAAATTAACGAGTTATATTTTGCTTTGATCTTATCTGCAACGGGTGACTCGGATAACTAGCCGTTATAACCGGACTAGCCGTTGCAACCTTTACATCACTGAAGTGACATCCCTGCAAATCATGATTATAAATAGGAGATAGGGTTAGGATCAATCTGCATTTAAATTCAAGATATACTCCCTTTATAATCTCTACCGAAGATCGATCAGGTATTCTCTTCTGTCCTCTTTCTTCCTTCTCTTGCTCTGTTTTTTTGCTCCCCTATTTTTATTCTGCCATGAGTATGTTGCTCCGAAATTCCCCTCACAAGGATCACAAGAAGAGCAGTCCCCTGAAAAGCCAAGGGATCATTAAAGACTCTCCTACCGAGAGATGCTGCTTCACCGATGCTCATGTTGATAGGATCCGTCACTGTTTTCCGGCGGATGCTATCTTCAAGTCATTCACTTCCACCGCTTTAAGCGATTTTGTTTCCGACACCTGGGTGGCCTTTCCTGCAACTCCGTTTACCATAGGATATTCGTATCCTTTTCCAGCCTTCACCCAATCCTTCTTTTCCCTGACCGGCATGTCTTATATCCAAGCCATGCCGATGATCTGGAGGGTTCTGTATACCCTTGAGAGGATCATCGAGCAGGAGGGGATTGACTTAGGGATGTCGGAGCTGGCTGAGCTATATGATCTTACCACGTTTGGTTCCTGTCGATACTTGTTGAAACAGAAAGCTGGGGAGGATCACCCTGTTCTTAAGGTCACCAAGAATGATACAAATTGGAAGCGACGATTCTTCTTTGTTAGGAGGGATACCATCCCTAATGGGAAGGATCTGCCCAAGGAGTGGGCTACTCATGGTAGGATAGAGGATCCTGGAAGGATCACCATCAGACTTGTCTCTTATGATGAGGATCACTAATGTCTTTCTTTGTTATTTGTTTATTGTGCAGCTATCTCCATCTCTTACCTGAAGCTGACACCTGCGGCAAAAGAGAGGCTTTTGGCCTTCAAGAAGCTTGATCCGGAGACAAGAAGTTTTCAAGTTGCCATTCAAGATTCACAGGAAGTATCCTCCGCATCTGCCACAATGTCAAGTAAGTATCCTCATTAAAAAGTAGTTCTATGTAGGATTTTTTGAATTAGTTAAAGTACTTATCTTATTTTGATTGTGTAGGCGCTGGGAAATCTGTCAAGTCTGCCTCCAAGTTTGGTATTGATGATCTTGCAAACGTTAAATCTGCAAGGAAGAAGGCTCCTGCTGCCAGTCCCTCTGCTTCAGCCCCTAAAGCTCCTATTAGGGGTAAGGGAAAGAAGAGAAAGGCTTCTGAGGATCTTCAAGGATTTCCCCTGCTCCGCCAGCAGTTTCTTGATTACGTTAATGAAGTAAGGATCACTGCCCCTGTTGGTTATCCTACTTGAATATCCTGCTCGAATATCATGCCTGTATATCCTGCCTGTTTGAGGATCACTTGTGTCTGACGTCATATCTTGTTTTTCTTGCAGAAATTTACCGAAATAGAGACTTATGTCAACCACGTTGAAGATCAAGATCGCCAAATTGCCGATCTTCAACAGATGGGTGTGCTGAAGGACCTCAAGACAGCTGATCTTGAGAAGGAGCTCCGGGCTACCAAGGATGAAGCTGTCAAAGCACTGATCAACTTCGACTACGAGAAGCGTGATATCACCCAGGATGCTAAGGTCTCTGCTGCGATAACCATGTATAAGATCCAGCTGCAGATGGCCGCGGAGGCTCAGGATCCTTCCTTCGAAAGAGGCACATGGGACGTGGAAGGCTGGAAGGCAAGGCTGGCAGAGTTGGAGGATGATGATGAGGCCGAGGAGATCCCTATGCTTGAAGGTGGTGATGCTGGCAAGGATCAGGGGGAAGCAAGTGGAGCTGGTGGTGATGGTGCAGCGAAGGTTTGAGTTGCAGGATTGGGCAATGATGGAAATTTCTAGACATAGCCGGAGCCCAATTTTTAAAATTTGGTAGTGGTTTTTGTGGTTGTTGGTGTTTTCAAACAATGATGGTCTGTAACTTAAACAATAGTTTTTAGGGTTAAGGATCCTGGATCCTTTGGACAATAGGTAGGATCGCAAATGGTGGAGGGATCCTCTGTTTGGGGGATGAAGCCTTTGTGATCCTGCCGCCTTTAATTTCCTGCACCTGCTAAGACTGCATAGACAATGGACACCCTTTGCCAACCCATGTGGACGGGCCACGTTTTGCCGGTAGAAACGTGGGTTGGCAATTTTGACAACTTTTTGAAAGGGTTTAAGATCCTTTTGTTAATAATATAACTTTAATCTTTCTGGCTTATCTCGTGTTGTTATCCTTTATTTATCCTCTTTATTTTCCAGTTGTTTTAGAAATATATTTGTTAGAGTAACAAGAGTTGAGCAAACCATGTTTAATAAATTTAGGATATGATCCTAGATCAAATATCCTGACACTGAAGATTTTTGAAGCAATCAATTTCAAGGATCATAGGTTTAGTTGTCAAAGTGTAAGGGTTGTTCAGTATAATCAAAATAGTCAAGGATCATACCTGAGGATCCAAGTTAGGATCCTAACCTTTAATCAAGATAACCGTAGATGAGATTTTAATGGATAATAAGGATTAAGGATCCTTATGTGTTTAACTTTGAAAACCTGAAAAATGAAACATAACTTGGGACTAAGCCAATGTAAAAGATAAGTTAGTAGCTGGGGACATGCCCAAAGGGTAACTGGGGATAATCCCAAAGGATCACTAGGGACAAGCCCAAAGGATAACTGGGGACAAGCCCAAAGGATAACTGGGGACAAGCCCAAGGATCGTATGTAAACTGGAGTATGGCCCTTACTGGCGACTATCCAAGCTTGGTGACATGAAAATGTCAAAACCTTAGCTAACGTGAAAACGTTAGAAACCTTAGGAACGGATGTATGGTACGTCTACTGTTTTGGTCAAAAATCACACAAGGATAATGTAACCAAACTTTATGTAAACGGGGTATGATGCTTGGTTAGCTATGAAAGTAAAGGATCACTTCTGTGATAAAGATACAAAGACACAATGATTTATGTCACACCCCCAAAAATCCACCTGCGGAGTATCACCGCTTGGGAGCGTGACTGACCAGGATCAAGCCACCAATCATACAGAACATTGTATAAAGTAAAAGTAATCACATTATAATCCAAACCATTTCCATATGAAAGGTGTTTCCAAAACATAAGTAAGTTAACATTGTTTAGCGGAAGCGTATTATTGTAAAACCCATAGCAAATAAGTATCAGACATCAAAAGTGTTTAACAAGGTGATCACGATCCAAGCCCCACAACGACCAGCTCCTCCGTGTGCAAGCTCCAAGTACCTAACGATCTGCAAGGCATGTAACAGAATGATCAACAAACTAGTTGAGCGAGTTCACATAAAGGAAATGCGTAATAGTAAGTTCATTTGTAATAGGTGGCTCTACTGGGCCGTTTGTATATTTTACTGTGGTGGTGTTCCACGTTTTCCTGTGGTGGTGTTCCACGTTTTCCTGTGGTGGTGTTCCACGTTTTCCTGTGGTGGTGTTCCACGTTTTCCTGTGGTGGTGTTCCACGTTTTCCTGTGGTGGTGTTCTGTTCCACGTTTTCCTGTGGTGGTGTTCCACGTTTTCCTGTGGTGGTGTTCCACGTTTTCCTGTGGTGGTGTTCCACGTTTTTCCTGTGGTGGTGTTCCACGTTTCCTAACCACTAGACTACTCGTAATTATAGGTATCCTTCACAACCGAGGATAGTGATGTGGTAGTCTAGTCATAGTGTCAATAGAGTATCTAATCAACCTTCCAATCCCATTCCCAACCCCGGGAACCCCATGCCTTGGTAAGAGTGTGAACTCACCTTGGTTTGCTCGGTATGCTAAATAAGTACACGCGCTCACAGTTAATCAATCACGTCCTATTGTATACACGTATAGCAAATCAGTTCATGGTCGGAATATTACGCATGCAATTAATTGTTCACACAGCAGTCAGTTTGCATATCAGCACAACACGTAGTATTACACAAACATGTTCATCACCAAGCATGGCATGTCAATTAATTCAACATATGTTCAATTGTTCAAGACATTATGCAAAACCCTAGTATCTTTCGATCACAATTATCCTAATTATCTATCGAGTCCAACACTTAACTTTCGGACCGAAATGCTTTGTTTCGAACCATTGTTATCTTTCGACCAAAACCATCTTTCGGTCAAGGGTATGGTTCGGTCAATGCTATCTGTCGGTCAAACATCTGTCGGTCAATCTATCCTTCGGTCACTAACGCTATGGTTCGAAGGATAGGTATCTTTCGGTCCAACAATGGTTCGATCAATAAGTATCCTTCGGCAAATAACAGTTACGTTGATCCGATTAACCATTAACACAATTTTCACAAATCTGTTAACATCAACAAGATCAAACAAGCATGCATCTCATGTTTATCAAGAACCCTAATCTTGAAACAAGGTCATTCAAACTATTCGATTAACACACATAAGCCGATTACATAAGCGTGTCCGATTACAATATCTTAAATCACAAGTTATCATCGAATCGTATCACCAATCATCCATTAAACAACATAAATTTCCTATCCGATCGATCACCCTGACTGGATTAACTAACCGATTAACAACACGATTCGAAATCATGAAATCATTTAACCATAATCACAACATATCCAATGTGCATACAAATTCGATTAATACCCATACGCAATCATCATACAAATCAGTTAATATACAACCAGCCTATTTACATACGATTTGATAATTCCAGGAATCATGTATTGTGGACACTAACCGGGGTAGAAAATAAGAGAATCGATCAGCAAAAATCTTCGTATGAGTTGTGGTTGCCGTCACAGATCAAAAGTGTTCTAGGGTTTTTCTTAGAATAATAACTATCAGTTTACATGCATCCTTATATATACGTATCACAGTAATGGGCCAAGCCCAACAGAACAACTGGGCCGAAACATATCGAAGGATATGTTTCGTGATCCTTCGGACCGAAACAAGGTCGAAGGATATGTTTCGGAGTCTTCGAGTCGAAGGTTATCCTTCGAGGTCCTTCAAGTCCTTCGACTGTATTTTATCTTTCGGACAAAATGTTATTATGATATTTATGATAATAACAATAATAATAATTCTAATATTATTATCTATCACAGCAAATAATCACATATAGGCAAAAATGACAATACATTTCAGTAACACACAATTCGTACAATTTAAGTCTACAATCCAAACAACTAAACAGTCAAAGTCAATGCGCATTTAATGTGAAGGTGAAAGTCAAAAACTCGAGTTGTCACATTATCCCCAACTTAAAAGAAATTTCGTCCCGAAATTTGGTACGCACTTACTGAGGAAGCTAGGTATCGTTCACTGGTTTTCCTGGGGTGTCACATCATCCCCCCGTTGATTTGGAATTTCGTCCCGAAATTCAGTAGTAGTAGCTTCAGCCTCAGAAGTGGATGCATGGTTTTCGAATAACTGGGGATACTTTTCTTTCATCTGGTCTTCGCGTTCCCATGTATACTCTGGGCCACGCTGGGAGTTCCAACGAACTCGCACAAGAGGGATTCTCTTGTGTTTGAGGACCTTAACATCCCGGTCCGTGATTTCAACTGGTTCCTCGACGAACTGCAACCGCTCGTCGATAGTGAGTTCCTTAAAAGGAACTATGAGGGTCTCATCTGACAGGCACTTCTTCAGATTCGACACGTGAAATACATTGTGAACTGCACCGAGTTCAGGAGGTAGGTTTAATCTGTAGGCTACCTTGCCAATCTTTTCTAAGATTTCGAACGGTCCGACGTACCGCGGATTCAGTTTGCCTCTTTTACCAAAACGAACCACACCCTTCCAGGGTGAAACTTTCAATAAAACCCGGTCCCCGACCTCAAATTCCAATGGCTTTCTACGCTTGTCCGCGTAGGCTTTCTGACGGTCGCGTGCTGCCGCCATGCGTTGTCGTATCTGTGCTATCTTTTCTGTGGCGTCCACAACAATATCTGGACCCGTAATCTGACTATCCCCCACCTCTGCCCAACAGAGAGGTGACCGGCATTTACGTCCGTACAATGCCTCGAATGGAGCGGCTTGAATGCTGGTATGGTAACTGTTATTGTACGAGAACTCCACCAAAGGGAGGTGCTTTTCCCAGCCGTTGCCGAAATCGATAACACACGCTCGAAGCATGTCTTCTAGAGTTTGAATAGTTCGCTCAGACTGCCCATCCGTCTGAGGATGATATGCTGTGCTCATGTCTAATCGTGAGCCGAAGGATTTGTGCATCGCTTGCCAAAGCTCTGACGTGAATCGTGCATCGCGATCCGAAATAATAGAGGTGGGCACTCCGTGCCTCGAAACGACTTCCTTCAAGTAAATGTCTGCTAAAGTAGAAAACTTATCCGTTTCTTTGATAGCCAAAAAGTGAGCAGACTTTGTGAGTCGATCAACGATTACCCAAATAGTGTCATTCCCACGCTGGGATCTAGGTAAGCCCGTAACGAAATCCATGGAAATTTCTTCCCATTTCCACTGCGGTATCTTGGGCTGCTGAAGTAGACCAGCTGGCTTCTGATATTCGACCTTGACCCTCGCACAGGTCAAACATTTTCCAACGTAAGTAGCGATGTGAGCCTTCATACTAGGCCACCAATAAGTAGTGCTGATGTCGTGGTACATTTTATCCGACCCTGGATGTACCGAATAGCGAGACTTGTGAGCTTCATCCATTACAAGTTCGCGTAAACCGCCATAAAGTGGGACCCAAATACGCCCCGTTACATAGTAAGCACCGTCTTCCTTTTGTTCCATGCGTTGCCTTGAACCGCGTAAGGCTTCAGCTTTAATGTTTTCGGGTTTCAGAGCTTCCATCTGAGCAGCTCGTATCTGTGCAGGAAGACTGGCCTGAATAGTAAGCTGTAGCGCTCGCACGCGCTTAGGTAGAGTGTCTTTCCGACTAAGGGCATCAGCCACAACATTGGCCTTGCCTGGATGATACTTGATGGCGCATTCGTAGTCGTTCAGAAGTTCAACCCATCTTCGTTGACGCATATTCAAATCCTTTTGCTTAAGAATATGCTCGAGACTCCTGTGATCGGTGTAAATCGTGCACCGGGTACCGTACAGGTAGTGTCGCCATATCTTAAGCGCGAAAACAACAGCTCCCAGCTCTAAATCGTGCGTCGTGTAGTTCCGTTCATGAACCTTGAGTTGCCGAGAGGCGTATGCAATAACTTTATCCCGTTGCATCAATACACAACCAAGCCCTTGTATCGATGCGTCACAATAAACCACGAAGTCATCCGTGCCCTCGGGCAGTGAGAGAATAGGCGCGCTGCAAAGCCTATCCTTTAAGTACTGAAAAGCGGTCTCCTGTGTATTACCCCATCTGTAAGCGACACCTTTCTGTGTAAGCATAGTGAGTGGTTGCGCGATCTTGGAGAAGTCTTTAATAAATCGCCTGTAGTAACCTGCCAAACCCAAGAATTGGCGTATTTCTGTCGGTGTACGCGGTGCAGGCCAGTTTCGGATCGAATCTACCTTGGATGGATCGACATGTATCCCATCCTTGTTCACTACGTGGCCTAAGAAGTGAACTTCACGAAGCCAGAAGTCGCATTTAGAAAGCTTGGCGTACAACTGTTCCTTCCGAAGGAGTTCCAAAATAAGACGAAGATGCTGCTCGTGCTCCTCCTGACTCTTGGAGTAGATCAGAATGTCGTTGATGGAGTCAAGAACATTTTGTCTAGGTAGGGTTTGCACACTCTGTTCGTAATGTCCATAAATACGGCGGGTGTGTTCAATAATATCAAACCATTTATCACATCAATCATAAAATATAGTAGTTGAAATAATTCATAAAACCCAAAACATTTGATGTTCAAACCAAACTTTGTTCGAATAGCGGAAACATAATAATGAAAAACCCCAAAAAGAAGTCATAAGTTCAATTAGCGTTCATTGCGTCTCCTCCTCCTAACATGAAAACTCGACCTCTTGCCTCGTTGCCATTGTTATTGTTGTTTCCCCCGTTGTTGTCGTTGTTCCCGTTGCCCTGGTTATTGTTGTGGTTCTGATTCTGGTTCGACTGAGGACAATCGCGTTTGTAGTGTCCTTCTGCCCCACACTGGAAACATCCCCGGTTTCCACGCTGTGGTTGCTGCTGCTGGTTCTGTGGAGCTGGCGGTGGGAGTTGCTGGTTCTGATTTGCAGGCCGTGGACTCCTACAGTCTTTGGCCTCATGACCCATCTTGAGGCATCTTTGACAACGAACCTTATTACACTGGCCACTGTGATGTTTGTTGCAGGTGTTACACTTTGGAAGGTTTCCTCGATACCCTCCTTGTTTATGGCTGCTAGAGGAGTGCTGACTTGGACTCTGGTAGCTGTCCGTCTTTCGCTGCTGAGACTGCACCTGCACTGAAACTGACCCCTTGCTAGAATCCCCCTCCCATTTTCTTTTACTTTCACTGGGAGTAGCAAGCGTAGTAGAAGCAGTAGCGGTAGTGGTAGCACTGATACGCTTTGGCAGTTTGCCCTGGTCTACTGCCTGATCTGTGATGCGGTGTGCAAGGCGCTGAATTTCCTGGATGTTGTTGAGGTTAGCCGACGTCACGTGGCTCTGGATTTCTGGCGCCAAACCCTTGAGATACAACTCAATGCGCTTGTATGGTGGGTCTACCATGGTTGGACACAGCACAGCCAACTCATTCGACCTCTTGGTGTAAGCTTCGATTTCTGAACCCACCATCTTCAAATTGTACAACTCATCCTCCAACTTGTGGATGTCTTCTCTTGTGCAATATTCCCTCTTAATCAGTTCTTTGAATTCATTCCAGGGTGTGGCGTTAGCAGCTGCCAACCCTAAGATCTGTACTTGCGCATTCCACCAGGTGAGCGCAATCCCTTCAAGAGTGCCAGTGGCGAACTTCACCCTGCGAGCCTCAGGGCATTCACACATTTCAAAAACCGACTCGAGCTTTTCAAACCAGTGGAGGAGTCCAACTGCCCCCTCCGTGCCACTGAACGAGCTAGGACGACAGTCCATGAAATTCTTGAATGTGCACCCAGGTTGTTGCTGAGCGGGTTGACCTATTGTGTACGAATAGGGCAAAGTTAAGTACGAGAATTAATGTAGGATCTAAAGATCCTAGTGTCTATACTGCAGGGTATACTACCTGCTTGGGCGGCTGCAACTGCCGCAGCAACGAGAGCCTCTAGCTGGGCTTGAGTCATGGTAATTCGTGCGGCCATTGATCTTCACATCAAAGGCAACATAAGTGAGAAAGGTTCGCGAATAGTGCGATGACAGAAGAGTGTAAGCACATAAGTATTCTCATGCTATGACAAGTTGTGAGCAAGGTAATGTAAGCATACTACGAGCAAAGTTCTAAGCAAATTCTAGCATGTAGGCAATAAACATAAACCTTATTACCTAAGAAGTTGAGTCTTGCACGTGGAGCGAAGCGTCGTTGTGGATCGTTGAGAGCACTGTTCTGGTTATAGTCTGGTTTTAATAAAAACGTTTTCCCCTTATTAAAACCAAGTTCTCTATAACCAATGGCTCTGATACCAATCTGTCACACCCCCAAAAATCCACCTGCGGAGTATCACCGCTTGGGAGCGTGACTGACCAGGATCAAGCCACCAATCATACAGAACATTGTATAAAGTAAAAGTAATCACATTATAATCCAAACCATTTCCATATGAAAGGTGTTTCCAAAACATAAGTAAGTTAACATTGTTTAGCGGAAGCGTATTATTGTAAAACCCATAGCAAATAAGTATCAGACATCAAAAGTGTTTAACAAGGTGATCACGATCCAAGCCCCACAACGACCAGCTCCTCCGTGTGCAAGCTCCAAGTACCTAACGATCTGCAAGGCATGTAACAGAATGATCAACAAACTAGTTGAGCGAGTTCACATAAAGGAAATGCGTAATAGTAAGTTCATTTGTAATAGGTGGCTCTACTGGGCCGTTTGTATATTTTACTGTGGTGGTGTTCCACGTTTTCCTGTGGTGGTGTTCCACGTTTTCCTGTGGTGGTGTTCCACGTTTTCCTGTGGTGGTGTTCCACGTTTTCCTGTGGTGGTGTTCCACGTTTTCCTGTGGTGGTGTTCCACGTTTTCCTGTGGTGGTGTTCCACGTTTTCCTGTGGTGGTGTTCCACGTTTTCCTGTGGTGGTGTTCCACGTTTTCCTGTGGTGGTGTTCCACGTTTTTCCTGTGGTGGTGTTCCACGTTTCCTAACCACTAGACTACTCGTAATTATAGGTATCCTTCACAACCGAGGATAGTGATGTGGTAGTCTAGTCATAGTGTCAATAGAGTATCTAATCAACCTTCCAATCCCATTCCCAACCCCGGGAACCCCATGCCTTGGTAAGAGTGTGAACTCACCTTGGTTTGCTCGGTATGCTAAATAAGTACACGCGCTCACAGTTAATCAATCACGTCCTATTGTATACACGTATAGCAAATCAGTTCATGGTCGGAATATTACGCATGCAATTAATTGTTCACACAGCAGTCAGTTTGCATATCAGCACAACACGTAGTATTACACAAACATGTTCATCACCAAGCATGGCATGTCAATTAATTCAACATATGTTCAATTGTTCAAGACATTATGCAAAACCCTAGTATCTTTCGATCACAATTATCCTAATTATCTATCGAGTCCAACACTTAACTTTCGGACCGAAATGCTTTGTTTCGAACCATTGTTATCTTTCGACCAAAACCATCTTTCGGTCAAGGGTATGGTTCGGTCAATGCTATCTGTCGGTCAAACATCTGTCGGTCAATCTATCCTTCGGTCACTAACGCTATGGTTCGAAGGATAGGTATCTTTCGGTCCAACAATGGTTCGATCAATAAGTATCCTTCGGCAAATAACAGTTACGTTGATCCGATTAACCATTAACACAATTTTCACAAATCTGTTAACATCAACAAGATCAAACAAGCATGCATCTCATGTTTATCAAGAACCCTAATCTTGAAACAAGGTCATTCAAACTATTCGATTAACACACATAAGCCGATTACATAAGCGTGTCCGATTACAATATCTTAAATCACAAGTTATCATCGAATCGTATCACCAATCATCCATTAAACAACATAAATTTCCTATCCGATCGATCACCCTGACTGGATTAACTAACCGATTAACAACACGATTCGAAATCATGAAATCATTTAACCATAATCACAACATATCCAATGTGCATACAAATTCGATTAATACCCATACGCAATCATCATACAAATCAGTTAATATACAACCAGCCTATTTACATACGATTTGATAATTCCAGGAATCATGTATTGTGGACACTAACCGGGGTAGAAAATAAGAGAATCGATCAGCAAAAATCTTCGTATGAGTTGTGGTTGCCGTCACAGATCAAAAGTGTTCTAGGGTTTTTCTTAGAATAATAACTATCAGTTTACATGCATCCTTATATATACGTATCACAGTAATGGGCCAAGCCCAACAGAACAACTGGGCCGAAACATATCGAAGGATATGTTTCGTGATCCTTCGGACCGAAACAAGGTCGAAGGATATGTTTCGGAGTCTTCGAGTCGAAGGTTATCCTTCGAGGTCCTTCAAGTCCTTCGACTGTATTTTATCTTTCGGACAAAATGTTATTATGATATTTATGATAATAACAATAATAATAATTCTAATATTATTATCTATCACAGCAAATAATCACATATAGGCAAAAATGACAATACATTTCAGTAACACACAATTCGTACAATTTAAGTCTACAATCCAAACAACTAAACAGTCAAAGTCAATGCGCATTTAATGTGAAGGTGAAAGTCAAAAACTCGAGTTGTCACAATTTATACGAGGAAAAAGCCCTTGATCAATGTATGATCTCCGGCATAAAAAACCTCGGGTGATGGCAACTACCGATCACCAACTTCAATATAATAAAAATGTAGTTACAACTTCGGATGATAATGAGCTGAGTACAAGGATCACTGAGTGTCTAAGTGTTTGAGAGTTGTGTCGTATGTTGTGTGTGTTCTTCCGAATGAGGAAGACGGGTACTTATACATGTGTGGGTGACTTATTTTAGGTAAAATGACTAAATATCAGCTCATTACCCCTTTAGAAATAAAGATAATCTAGCCTAAATTGCTGCCCATTAATCAAGCTAAGTTTCCATATCCGGTACAACGTCTATCTCCAATTTAGCTCTTGCCATATTTGTGAAAACGCGTCCCTGGATCATGATGTGTAGGGCATATCCTGCTAGGTATTCCTGCAAAACAATTTTGTAATAAGTGGAAGTGACCGTTAGTGTAAGGATCACCATATCGTCCCATGATCCTGATCCTGAAGTCTGGCTGAGGATCACTATCTGCCAAAGAAACAAGGATCACTTGTCAGGATCACGTATAAGGATCATTTATAGTAAAATCCAGCCCCAACAATTGCCCCCAAAATATAAGGAGTTAAATGTAAATAGATGAGTTATATTTTTGCTTTGAGCTTATCTCTAACGGACGATTCCGATTTACTAGCCGTTGCACATGGACTAGCCGTTATGATATTTACGTCACTGATGTGACAATCCCTGCGAATCATCATTATAAATAGGAGATAGGGTTAGGATCATTTTGTATTTAAATTCGAAGTATCTCCCTTTATAATCGTCACCGAAGGCTTGATCAGGTATCATCTTCTTCTTTCTCTTCTTTGCTCTGTTCTTTCGTGCTTTTACTCTGTTTTTTGTTCAAAATATGCTGCTCCGTAATTCTCCGCACAAGAGTCCCAAGAAGGAGAGTCCCTTAAAGAGCCAGGGAATTATCAAGGATTCTCCCGTGGAGAGATGCTGCTTTACTGATGTCCACATAGACAAGATTCGCCATTGTTTCCCAGCGAGTGTTGTTTTCAAACCCTTTGATCCTACTGCTTTGAGCGATCTTGTCTCAGATGTCTGGGTGGCTTTTCCTGCTACTCCCTTCCTCATTGGGTATTCATATCCTTTTCCGATGTTCACCCAATCTTTTTTTTTTTTTTTTTTTTTTGGGGTAAAGGGTTACCCCGGTTAATTTTATTAAGCAAACCAAAACAAGAGAGTGGCTGAATTACCACTCTGTTAATAGCCTTGACATACCAAGACTAGAACAAAACGACCAAAGAAACAAAAACTACACGGCTACTAAGGCCACAACCGCACACAAGCCACACACGACCAAGACTCAAACAGGAAACATAGAAAACTCTACACTAGTCCGGTTCCATGTCTATATTGCTTCTAGGAATCTGCCACTTCTCCATCAAGCTTCTATTATCAAATCTCCGTTTGAACTTAAGGTTGATAATTCGCATACGGACAATCGTAATAACCTCCTGAGCAACTACCGAAGCCGTACGCTGGCGCCGAGTAAACAATCTGTTATTCCGTTCCTGCCACACAAAATAAGAAGCAGCCGCCACCACCAAGCGGCTAATGACGTTATCGGGTTTCTTTAAACTCACATTTTGCTCCATCCAAGCCATTATTTCGGACCAATCTCCATTCACATGTTCCATATTGGTCATCTTCCTTACATCATTCCATACCTGAGCCGCAAAGGAGCATTCAAAAAATAAATGATCTCTTGAGTCCCTGTTAAAACAACATAAAGGGCAACACATGAGATTTAAATTTGTTGCACTACCCGCTTCCCAAACAGATAACCGATCCTGTGTCTTCAGCTTATTTCGAATAACTAGCCAGATGTGAAACGAGTGTCTAGGGATGCATTGTTTAAACCACACCATATTCATCCAATGTACTTTGCTTTCGTGATGTCTAATGCTGTTCCAAACCTCCGAAGAAATGAATGAACGTTCATTGCCATCCGAATCTTTCCAAATCAGCCGATCACAAACATTTTCCCGAAAAATAGGAGGCACCAGATTAATTAAAACAGGGAAAAGATTGTACCAAGCAACCGGCCACCTCCACACACCATTTGGGGACACTATATCCGCTAACGAAGATTGAAGGTTAAAACCTGCACTAGCGATAGTTCTTGGGCTAATGAACTTACGAAGAGGACCAAGGTCACACCAAATATCGCTCCACGCATTTGTATCAGTACCACTGCCAATAGATTTCCACACAAACGGACGTATAAGGCTTCGGATAGAAAGGAGTTTCCTCCATCCCCATGTCATGCGACCACGACAGGGTATTTCCCAGAAGTTCCTACCTTTAAGTTTGTAACTATGTATCCATTGGACCCACAACGATTTTCTACCGGTAAGGATGCTACATACTTGAGAGGATAGGAGGGCTTTATTAACATCCGAAATGCTACGAACTCCTAACCCACCCTCATCCTTCGGAAGACAAACAACCTTCCAAGCAACTTTCGGTTTAGCCGACCGATGATAATTGCCGGACCACAAAAAATCTCGCATGCGTTTCTCCAAGTCAGACACAATACGAGTTGGTAACATGAACACCGTAGCCCAATAAGTATGCATAGCCGATAGAACTGATTTCACTAATTGTAGTCTACCCGCAAAGGATAGAGATTTGGTCAACCAGTTATCAATCTTCTTTTCCACTTTATTTACCAACACCTTGCATTCCTTATACGAAAGCTTAGATGAAATTAATGGAACTCCCAAGTACCGAACAGGAAGTATACCCACTTGAAATGGTAAAATACGTTGAATTTCCTGCTTGGTAGAAGGCGGAACATTTCCAAAGAAGACTGTGCTCTTCGACATGTTGGGAACCAAACCCGAGGCCATAGAAAATTGATTCATAGCATCCCTCACAACCTTAACCGAAGAAGCGTCTCCATTCACAAAAATGAACAGGTCATCTGCAAACGAGACATTTATTATCTTCTGTTTTTTACAGTGGAGATGATATCTAAACGCATTACTAGACGAAGCTGCATTTTTGAGAAGAAGCGAAAGAGTCTCCATAACCAACGTAAATAGGTAAGGTGACATCGGGTCACCTTGTCTTAACCCTCGTTTGCCATTGAAATACCCGTGTAAATTACCATTTATACTCAACGAGTATGAAACAGTGGTAACACAAGTCATAATCCAACTAACCATTTTCTGGTGGAAACCAAAAGCAACCAGAATATCCTCAAGGAAAGCCCAGCTCACCGTGTCGTATGCCTTCTGTAGGTCAATTTTAAAAGCACATCGAGGGGGGCCAATATTCAGGTGATAATTGTGCATTAGCTCTTGTGTCAGTAGGATGTTATCCGATATCTTCCTACCAGGAACAAAGGCAGATTGACTTATATTCACCAAAACCTCCAGACTACCTTTAATCCTGTCAGTTATTATTTTGCTAATACACTTATACAGCACATTACAACAAGAGATCGGCCGATAATCACCTACCGAGTTGGGGGTCGTGACTTTTGGAACTAAAGCTATGATGGTATGATTGACTTGTTGCAACAGCTTCCCATTATCAAAGAATTCCAGAATAGCTTTCGTAATCTCATTCCCAACAATATCCCATGAACTTTTAAAAAACGCCGATGTGAACCCATCCGGACCCGGGGCCTTGTTCTCACCTATAGAAAACATGGCAGTCTTTACCTCTTCACACGTGACTGGACGAACCATAGAACTTGCAATGTTTGAATCAAGAACGTTAGTGAATAGATCATTAATGTCCAGCTTCTCGACATTACGCGCAGTACCCAAAAATTCAGAATAATGGCTTACAAACGCTAAATAGACATCATCCCCATTGAGCTGATTCCCGTTAGCATCTTGGATGTTATGGATCTTATTGAATGCGTTCCTCGTTTTCACACAGTTATGGAAGTATTTTGTATTCGAATCCCCCGCCGCCAACCATTCCGCTTTAGCCTTTTGCTTCAAGAAACACTCCTCATCATAGGAGGCCGATTGGAACTCCTTGAGACAAGAAGATTCAGCCTCTCGAAGCCCAAGATCCATGGGATTAGCATCTATAGCCCTTTGGAGGTCATCCAGCTTCAACCTCAAAGACTTAACCCGCTCGTGTAGATTCCCTTGTTTGAATAAAAGACGCCTCATTGGAGACTTCAAGGATGTGAGCTTCCTTACAACCGAAAACATGGTGACCCCTTGAACCTCCTTAACCCATTCATTAGAAACACATTGTAAGAAACCCTCCTTGGACACTAGGAAGTTAGCGAACTTAAAGGGCTTTGGCCGATCATGTTTCAAGCTGTGAAGCTTAAGTATGCATGGCGTGTGATCCGAAACCCGGTATGCCTGATACAAAGCATAAGCATCAGGATAAGAGTCCAAGAATTGAACATTACCCATGACCCTATCAATCTTTTTTAAGACACCCACTCCTTGTTTCGGTTTCTGGTTCCAAGTGAAGTGCATACCATGGCTCATGACATCTATCAGCTCACTATATTGAATACAATCATAAAACTCTCTCATTCCAATAGATAAGGTAGACGATCCCACAAGACAGTCCTCCATAGACAAGGCCGAGTTAAAGTCACCCATTACCACCCACGGCCTATCCCGAATAAAGCTTTTGTGTTTACAAAGATTTTCCCATAAGACTCTTCTGTCCTGGTACTTATTTTCTGCATAAATAAATGAACAAAACAACACTTTATTGTCCGATTTCCTCCGGGTTTGCATGTGAATAACCTGGTCCGTATAGTGAATAACCATAAGATCCACCAACTCCTTGTTCCAACCTACTATAATCCTTGTACCCCTCGAGCAACTACTACCATTCGAGCACCAATCCCAGCTACGGAAAACCCCTTGACACACTCTATCCAGATTCGAGATATTAACATGCGACTCCAACACTGCACATATAGTAATATGATTTTCCTTTATTAATTGCCGAACCTCCTTTTGTTTCAGGGGCTGGTTCAGGCCCCTAACATTCCAAGCCATTATACTATCCATTAACACCCTTTAACCCGGGAGTGCTTGCCCCCTCAGAATGTTTTACGTTCTTTTCAGCAGCCATAAATTCTGAAATTTCTGTATGTAAGTTATCAATAACTCCATCATCATCATCCTCAATGGTAGTGTTTGAACCTTTCTTATTGTTTAGGTCTATAACCGGATCCCCGTCCACACCATAATCACTTGAGAGAGCCGAGAAGGGATTATGTATATGCAGCTCATTTTTATTACTACCAATCCCGCTATTACTCATTCCCCCCTTATGACCGTCTCCCCCATCACACTTTCTATTGTCAGGTTTTGACAATGGAACATCCAAAGTATCCCTTTTCGTTCCCGACGTGCTAGCTTGATTTGTATTACTCTTCGGCCTATACACTACCTTTGGTTTTTGTTTTTTTTGAGGAAATGAGTACCTTGCCTTCCTCCTGTTGTCAGTGACAAACCCCTCCTCATCAACTATAACCTCCTTAGATTTTCCATTAGGTTTCTTATGACAAGTATTATCATCATGACCAAACAAGCAGCATGCACTACAACGAAGCGGTCTCCACTCATATTCAACTCTAACCCGTTCCAATATGAACCCCTCCTCATCCATTTTCGGGATAGCTATAGTGATGTGATCTTTTAGTTCATTGTCGGCATTTATCTCAATCATAGCACGAGCATAACTACTCCTACCCCAGTTATCAACACACATATCTGCGGTATAAGAATCTAACCTTTTAGGGGTCCCTATCTTCGATGCAAGCAAGCTCAGTCCATCATCCGTGTAAACTGCAATTGGCACATTGTGCAACTTAACCCATATAGGAACGGATTTAATGCTGTCTTTCTTAAGAGTGACCTTGGGCGACCATACATTTAGAAACAGCGGAATCTTCCGTATTAACCATGGTCCTCCTTCCAAAACCTTCGTCAAACCTTCCTTTGAATCAAACTTAAAGAAAAAGAAACCTGACGTGTTCATCATAAGTTTAGAAAACCCAAATTTCGCCCAAACGTTCTTCGCATAGTATTCAACCACTGGGAATGGCAAGCGATTCCCTAAAAAGTATCCATAGAGCACATTATCAAATTTGTTTTAAACCTGCTGTACCACCTCTCTCGGTATAACAACATCCGCATCATCTCTAGTTTCCATGGGTTTCATAAATCTGAAGTTAACCTCTTTTTTCATCCGCGTAGACTACACTTTCTCAGCATACGATACTGTTTCTTCCGCCTTATAAGCATCCCAGAAACACTCATCATGCACAGTATCAGGTTTACCCTTATTAGCCAATGACGACGAACCACCAGCCGCAAATAGGTTATCCACAGGTATAGATATGGCCTCCAACCCATCAAGAACCGATAGATTATGCGTGGAATATAACCCCCTCCTAGGCATCAATGTATTACCTTCAATGTTCGTTACCCGTAACCCAATACCACGGATCGGAGCAGTACCTGGCGTTGAAATAGGAGATGCATCAGTGTTTTCATTGACCCCCGCAAAACTCTTATTAGGGTTTAACGAGGAACTCAGTATATCCGGCGGCTTAACATGTCTAGCATCCATATCAGAAGGCATGAACTGACTTGAATCCATGGCAAACGAAATCAAGAAGCATGCAACGTACAAATAAAACGACAGATTAAAAAAACCAAACGATCTGGCAACAACCCTAGCAAGAAAACGAAACAAAAAATAACCTTAAACCCGACGTCAAACGATTAGATATCACGGTGAAGTCTAGTATCCTTACTCAGAAGGAACGACAACACCCCAAATGCTAACCGAAATCAATCAAGAAGAAGATCAAGAGGAACGAACGAACGAATGAAAGCTAGGGTTTCCCTTGGTCGCCAAAATCGCCCAGAGCCATGACCCAAACCACTATTGCAAAATTTTTTGCACTTATGATTACTCCAGTGGCTTTTTTTTTTTGGGTAAAGGGTTACCCCGGTGAATCTATTAAAATGCAACCGCAAATAAGTACAAGTAGTGAGGATGTGTTCCACACTAGTTCATATATAGGACATGCCCCATATATGTATGACCCAACAAAAACAAAACAACTATGACACCCCGAAACCTAGCCTACTAAACATCATGATCTAGTAGACAAAAATGGAAAAAAAAACAAAACAAAATCCTCAGCCGCCATCATCAAAAATAAAGTTGCCACAAACCGGCAACCCCTTCAAACGAACCAAAAGCAGCCTATCCATTTGAGAATTTTGTGGAAGAGGTGCTTGCCCCTGCTTTCGAAGAGAACGGATGAGTACCCGATGTCATAAATGCACTAGTTTCATTGTATACTTCTTCGACCTCCTCTTCATCCGAATCCTGCCTGTCAGTCGACTTTTTCTCCTTCTCTCTACGACCCACAGTACTACCTCCCTGACCACCATCATCATCCTTAAGAGCATCAAAGGGGTTTGACGTTGATACCTGATTGTTCACCGGCTTCTTCAAGGACGAGATTGGTTTAGGGTTTACAACTGGTCTGTACACTACCTTCGGCTTCTGATTTTTCATGTGAAGACCTTGGTTAGTAGATTTCTTCTTCTTTGCACCCACAACCTGAAAATCATCAATTTTCTTACTAGGCTCCCCACTCGAAACAACCTGAGGCCTCTTTGGACACGAGTTATCCTCATGACCAAACACGCAACAAGCAGAGCACCTCAAAGGCTCCCAATCATATTCGATTTTCACCTCCACCATTGAGTGACCATTACCCTGTAAAGATGGGATTGCAACTTTAATACTCCTCTTTAATTCAGCCCCGGCTTGAATTTCAATAAGAGCTCTAGCATAACTGCTTCTTCCCCATGACTCAGCACACATTGTAGCAGTGTATGAATCTAGCATCTTAGGCACCCCTATCTTAGAAGCAAGCAAACTAAGACCGTCCTCAGTGTAAGCTGCTAACGGCACTTCATGCATCTTAACCCAAACAGGGATAACCTTTATGTGTTCTTTTTCCAGCTTAACAGAGGCCGACCACTCCTTCAAGATTATCGGAACATTTCTAATCAACCAAGGCCCATCCTCCACCAATTTATCCATCCCTTCCTTTGTTTTGAATTTAAAGAAAAAGAACCCGTTTGCATTCATCATTAGTCTAGAAAGACCATATTTAACCCAGTTATTCTTTGCAAAATAATCCACCACAGGAAAAGCCAGCCGTTTGCCCAGAAAATATCCATACAACGTGTTCTCATACCTGTCTGAGACTTGCTTGACCGAGGACAATGGAATAACCACATCAGCACCATCAACCGACTCGCTAGATTCCATCATTCGAAAATTAACCTTTACTTTCTCCTTTTCGGTGTTCACAACGCTCGCGAATGAGACCGGGTTTGCAGCCCCCGAATTCTGTGGTGAACCTTGTGCAGCCAATGAATTCACTCCCCCCATACCTGCCAATGTAGCCCCATTGGATTCTAATTTTTGCGCATATATCTTGGTAGCTTGCTTAATCCCTTCCCAATCAGAAACCCTAGTTGCTGACCGCAAGTTTTCAGCTTCAATTGGAACTGAATTCTTTATCAATTCATCAATCATGTTAACCTTACGAGGTTCAGTTTGAGCCGAAAGATCATCAATGATTTTAAACCTTGCTGCAATTTCTTCAAATGTTGCCCTCGGTGTCGCATGAATATCCTGTTGCTTACCACCCGAGCCGGTTAGATCATCCATCCCAAAAATAATTCGTACAAGATCAAATGTAGCGCAGATTGATTAAACTATAATATGTATGCCGGCTTGAATAAGACAAACGATGGTTGACAAAAGAAACCCTAGCAGCCGTAATGGTCACCTCGGATAATGGAACAAAGAATCAGTCACAGAATTAATGATTCCTCGTAAAAACACAACCTGCCCTTGACTAAAAGTAACCCTAGCAGCCTTAAGCGACAACCTCGAACAAGGGAACAAGAACTGACAAAGAAATTAATGTAGCCGGAACCCTAGTCAAAGATAAAGAAAAACAGCCGCTAATATCAAGAAAAGAACGGATCCCAATAACACACAACCCTGATCTGATAAAACTTAATTGATTTTCGTCCAAGGATCGAATGAAAGAACCCAAAGAAGATAATCAATATCAATCGAGAGAAAGATTACCACGAATCAGATAGGGTTTCACGAGAAGCACAAAATCGCCAAAATCGCCCCCTTCAGCAACTAGGGTTTCTCGAGAGCCTGATTACTCCAGTGGCTTGTTAATGTAATCCAACGCGATCAAGATTTTTGTTCAACTACAATCCTTAATATTCCTTAAGACACAAGTATAGAACACCAGAATAGCATTAGTCAATAATTATTCAATATTTTGTCTACTTTTGGCCAGTGTTTTACCATCAGAAATGTGCTTAGAACACCTGTTTTGTGCTTGAGTAGCGTTCCTTAATCTGTTTGCTTTTTATGTTCACCCAATCTTTCTTTTCTCTTACCGGCATCTCATATATCCAAGCTATGCCGATGATCTGGAGGGTTCTATATACCTTCGAGAGGATCATCGAGCAAGAAGGGATTGATCTGGGGATGGCAGAGCTGGCCGAGCTCTATGATCTTACTACGTTTGGTTCCCACCGGTATCTGCTGAAACGGAAAGCTGGGGAGGATCACCCTATTTTCAAAGTGACCAAGAATGATGCCAACTGGAAACGTCGATTTTTCTTTGTTAAGAGGGATTCCATCCCGGATGGGAAGGATCTGCCCAAGGAATGGGCCACTCATGGTAGGATAGAGGATCTTCGAAGGATCACTATCAGTTCTGTCTCATATGATGAGGATCACTGATGTCTTTTCTTTTTTTGTCTTTTTATGCAGCTATCTCCGTTGCTCACTTAAGGTTGACCCCTGCTGCCAAAGAGAGAGTGTTAGCTTTCAAGAAGCTTGATCCTGAAATTCGAAGCTTCCAGATTATTATCCAAGATTCTCAAGAGATATCCTCTGCGTCTGCCACAATGTCAAGTAAGTATCCTCATAAAAAATAAGTTTTATGTGAAAGTATTTAATTTAACAAGGGAACTTATCTTGTTTTTTGAATTGTGTAGGTGCCGGAAAATCTGCCAGGTCTGTTAAATCTGCCTCCATGTTTGGGATAAGTGACCTTGCCAATGTCACGTCTTCTAAGAAGAAGAAGGCTCCTGCTGCCAGCCCTTCAGTCTCAGCTCCCAAAGCGTCTATCCGGGGCAAGGGAAAAAAGAGGAAAACCTCTGAAGATCTCCAAGGATTTCCCCTCCTCCGTCAGCAATTCCTTGATTATGTGAATGAGGTAAGGATCAAGGTGAAGATGCTGGTGGAGATGGAGCAGCGGAGAAGTAAGCTGCATGATTGGGCGATGATGGATATTGTTGACTAGGCCGGAGCCCAATTTTTTAGGTTTTTTGGTAGTGGTTTGTGGTTGATGGTTTGTGAACAATTATGGTCTGTAATCTCTGAACAATAGTTTCTTAGGGTTAAGGATCCTGGATCCTTTGAACAATAGGTAGGATTACACATGGTGGAGGGATCCTCTGTTCGGGGGATGAAGCCGTTGTGATCCTGCCGCCTTTTAATTTCCCTGCAATACTTTTGAACCTATTATCATGGACACCCTTTACCTACCCCAGCGGACGGGCCACGTATTGCTGGTAGATGCTTTGGGTAGGTAATTTTGACAACTTTTTGAAAGGGTTAAAGATCCTTTTGTTTAATAAATAAAATCTTAAACTTTTGTCGCTTATCTTGTGTTGTTATCCTTCAATAATCCTCTTATTTCTCAATAGCTATATTTGTTAAAATGACAAGAGTTGACAAAGTGTTAAATAATCTTAGGATATGATCCTGGATCAAATATCCTTATATTGAAAATTCTTAAAGCGTTTTAGTTCAAGGATCATAGGTTCGGTTGTCAAAGTATAAGGGTTGGTTAAGATAAAGAGTATAGTCAAAAATAGTCAAGGATCATACCTGAGGATCCACGTAAGGATCCTAACCTTCAATCAAGACAACATAGATAAGACTTTGATAATTAATAAGGATTAAAGATCCTTATATGTTTAGACTTCCAAAACCTGAAAAGTGAGATGTAACTTGGGACTAAGCCAATGTAAAAGATAAATGAGTAACTGGGGACATGCCCAAAGTATAACTGAGGATGATTCCAGAGGATCACTGGGGACAAGCCCAAAAAGATAACTGGGGATGATCCCGGAGGATCACTGGGGACAAGCCCATAGGATAACTGGGGACAAGCCCAAAGGATCGTATGTAAACTGGAGTATGGCCCTTTCTGGCAACTATCCAAACTTAGTGACATGAAAATGTCAAAACCTTAGCTAACGTGAAAACGTTAGAAACCTTAGGAACGGATGTATGGTGCGTCCACCATTATACGTAGGATCCTGGGTATAGCCAGTACGATGAGGTCGCCAGCCCCGGAAGTGGGTACTGATCCCAAAGACGTGAACTATATCAGGATCATCGTGCGCTACTGGCGAAAACTGGGGATAACCCCAAGGATAACTGGGGTTGGACCCAAAGACTTGTGGTGCTTTCGAGGATCTTGACGAGATGCGGAGGATACCTGGACTATCATAACTCAAACGGTTCGTGAGAAGAGGATAAAGGATTCGTGATCCTTATCCTTAGGTAAAAAATAGGAAAATATAATAGTTTCTAGGATAAGCATATTACCAGAATGAGGATCATCGATGGCACCGGGATCCTTCAAGGATACTCCAACGTGAGGATCACGTGCATGAAGGATCATGTTCACATGAAATATTTCTTTAGGTGAACAGCATTCCATGCTCTTGGCAACAAGTTCCCTTCCATGGTTAGCAACCTGTATGCCCCCTTTCCTGCTTCAGCTTCAATCAAGTAGGGACCTTCCCATTTTGGTGCTAGCTTCCCGTCAGCAGGATTGATGGTATTTTGAAATGCTTTTCTCAACACCATATCTCCGACTTGGAACTTCCTTATCCTGACATTCTTGTTGTAGGCACCAGCCATCCTTTGTTGGTAGCTTGCCATCCTTATCCTAGCTAGATCCCTGTTTTCCTCAATAGTATCCAAATCCTGAGCTAGGATTGTAGCATTTTCTTCAGGATCACGAGCACTTGTTCTAGCAGTTGGGATCACCATCTCTGTTGGGAGCACTGCTTCTGCCCCAAATACTAAAGAGAAGGGTGTTTGACCGGTGGCATTCTTGGGAGTTGTCCTATCAGCCCATAGGACATAAGGTAATTCTTCTGTCCATTTCCCTTTCTTGGATCCTAGCTTCTTCTTCAGATTGTTGATGATGATCTTGTTGGATGATTCTGCTTGACCATTGGCTTGTGGGTGAACTGGTGTTGATGTGATCATCTTGATTCCCCAACTGTCACAAAAGTTAGTGGTTCTGCTTCCAATGAATTGGGAGCCATTATCACATACAATTTCAGAGGGAATGCCAAATCTAGTTATAATGTTTCTTTTAAGAGTTAATTACATAGTTAATCCCTGTGGTTTACACAAAGTAACAATCTAAGGTACTAATAGTTTAAAATCACATCCTGGGGTACTAACTTTCCATTTTTTAACATGTGAGGGTATTAGTTACATAGTTAATTACATAGTTAGTCCTTGTGGTTTACACAAACTAACAATCTAAGGTACTAATAGTTAACAGGGAATTAACGTTAATACCCTCATATGTTAAAAAATGAAAAGTTAGTACCCCAGGATGTGATTTTAAACTATTAGTACCTTAGATTGTTATTTTGTGTAAACCACAGGGACTAACTATGTAATTAACTCTTCTTTTAATGAAGGATATGACTTCCTTTTCTCTGACTTGAGCGAAGGCTTCAGCTTCTATCCACTTGGAAAAATAGTCAGTCATGGCAAGCATAAATACTTTTCCACCAGGTGCTTTAGGGAGCTTGCCAACTATATCCATTCCCCATCTCATGAATGGCCAAGAGGATGGTATGGGGTGTAGTAATTCAGCTGGTTGGTGAAGGATATTGCTATGTCTTTGGCAAGGATCACACTTTTTAGCATATTCTACAGCATCCCTTTTCATGGTTGGCCAGTAGTATCCTGTTCTAAGGATCCTTGAGAATAATGCCCTGCCCCCAGTGTGGTTTCCACAATCTCCTTCGTGGAAGTCTCTCAATACTTCTTCTATTTCAGGATCTTCAATACATCTTAAATATGGTCCTGCAAGGGATCGTTTATATAGCACATTATTTAAGATTGCAAATTGAGATACCTTAATCCTGAAAGCTCTAGGATTTTCTCCCGTTGGAATCTCCCCATGTTGCAAGTATCTCATGATCGGTGAGATCCATGATCCTGAATAAGATTGGGCTTCTTTACTAGGGATCATTGCAGTATCCTCTTCTATTTCCATGGCCACCTGATTTTCAATAGCAGGAGCCAGGATATGGATGATAGGGATACTTATATCTTCTGGAATCTTCAAGGATGATCCTAAGTTGGCCAATGCATCAGCTTCCGTGTTATCCTCCCTTGGTACCTGTGTTAAGCTAAAAGAAACAAAAGAGAGTGCCAATTCTTTGACTATCTCTAAATATTTGGTTAGTTTTTCACCTTTAACAGCATAGGATCCATTAAAGTGATTGGTGATCAATAATGAATCTACATATACTTCGAGATATCTTACCCCCATATCCTTAGCAATCTGTAAGCCAGCAATTAAGGCTTCATATTCAGCCTCATTGTTAGTTGCTTGGAACTCACAGGCTATGGAGTGGGGTATTATGTCCCCCTGTGGCGATTTTAGTAGGATCCCTAGCCCTATGCCTTTGATATTTGAGGATCCGTCAGTGTGTAGGATCCAAGGATCCTTGGTCTCATCCAGCTGCTGGACCTCCAATTCTGCTTCCTTTTGTAGATCACTACTGAAATCAGCCACAAAGTCAGCTAGTGCTTGAGATTTAATGGCTGTTCTTGGTTCGTATCTTATATCATGGGCACTAAGCTTCACTGCCCACTTAGCCATTCTCCCTGACATATCCGGTTTCCTGAGGACATTCTTAATTGGAAAATTAGTTTTAACAACAATAGTATGGGTTTCAAAATAATGCCTTAACTTAGTGGATGCCATGATCAATGCAAGAATAAGTTTTTCGAGGTGTGAGTACCTGGATTCGGCATCAAGCAAACTTTTACTTACATAGTAGATAGGATATTGTGTACCTTCATGATCCTTAACAAGGACAGCACTTACAGCGGTTGAGGATACCGCTAGATATAAGGATAACACATCTCCTTTTTCCGGTTTTGCTAATGCTGGTGCTGAGGACATATACTCTTTTAGGGCTTGTAAAGCATTCTCATGCTTCTCAGTCCATTCAAACTTCTTATTCTTCCTTAGGATATCATAGAATTCTTTGCACTTTTCTGAGGATTTCGATATGAACCTGTTCAAAGCTGCTATCCTGCCTGTTAGTCTTTGAACATCCTTGGCATTGGCAGGAGATTTGATATTTATTAATGCTTTGATTTGTTCCGGGCTTGCTTCAATGCCCCTCTGGGTTACCATGTATCCTAAGAACTTTCCTGCCTTAACACCAAAATGGCATTTTGAAGGATTAAGTTTCATGTTGTAACTATCAAGGATATCGAATGCTTCTTCCAAGTCCCTTAGGTGATCCTCAGCTTTCTTTGACTTGACCACCATATCATCTATGTACACCTCCATAGTTTTTCCAATTTGATCTTTGAACATCATATTTACCAGCCTTTGATATGTTGCACCTGCATTTCTTAGTCCAAAAGGCATGGCAATATAACAATATAAACCGGTTGGGGTCATAAAGGCTGTATCCTCTTGGTCAGATGGTTCCATCTGGATTTGTTGGAATCCAGATGATGCATCCATAAAAGTTAACAGTTCATGCCCCGCTGTTGCATCCACCATGGAGTCAATGTGGGGTAATGGGAAAGGATCCTTGGGACATGCCTTATTCAAATCAGTGAAATCGACACATACCCTCCACTTTCCGTTTTTCTTTTGGACAACAACCACATTGGCTAACCATTTAGGATACTTTACCTCTCTGATCATACCTGCTCGAAGTAGTCTCTCTACTTCTTCTTGGATAATGGCATTCCTTTCCGGTGCAAACTTCCTCCTTTTTTGATGGATTGGTTTGATAGACCTGTCAATGCCAAGTTTGTGAGTAATAACATCTTTAGATATACCTGTCATATCTTCATGTTTCCAAGCAAAGGTAGATTTTCTTCTTTTGAGGAAGGATATCATGTCTTCTTTCATGTTGCCAAGGATCCCTGATCCGATATAGATTTTTGATTCTGGATCACTAGGATCCAAGAGGATTTCATCTACATCCTGTTCCCTTGCCTCCAAGACGTTCCTCGGAGGATACTGTAATTGCTATTGCTCCCTTGGCTTCGAGGTTGGCTTCATGGATGAGGTATAGCAATCCTTAGCTTCTTGCTGGTCACTGTCGATCTTGATTATCCCCCATGGGCTAGGGAGCTTCACACATTGATGGTAGGTAGACGGAACTGCTTTCATGTCATGTATCCAAGGCCTGCCAAGGATAACGTTGCAACAAGATAAACAGTCAATAACACAAAATTTTTGGTAATTATGTAATCCTTCCACGTAGATTGGGAGTTTGATGTCCCCCAGAGTTTTCTTCGTTTCTCCACTGAATCCTACAAGCACGGAGGATCTTGGTGTGATGTCTGATTCTGGGATTCCCATCTTCTTCAAGACATCAAGCTGGATTATGTTCACTGAGCTCCCTCCATCGATAAGGATCCTGCGGACAAAATGGTTAGAAATAAAGAGAGTGATAACTAAACTATCATGATGAGGATCCTGGATGTTAATGCGATCATCCTCATCAAATGTTATCATCTTTCCTTCTGAGACGCTTGAGGTTCTAATAGGCCTTTCTCCATTATCCATTTTTGATTCTTTTGCATGTCTTTTGGCCGCTGAGAAGGATGTTCCACAAATGTCTGATCCTCCGGATATGAAGTTAATCACTTGTGCGTTTGCCGGAGGTGCTGGAGCCTTTTCAGGGATCCTTTCAGGATCCTGGGTCCTTTGCTTTTTTCTTCCCAACAATTCCTTTAGATGCCCCTTGCTTAGCAGGTATCCAATTTCTTTTCTTAAGGCTATGCAATCTTCAGTTAGATGCCCGAAATCCTCATGGTATGCACACCATTTGGACTTGTCTTTAGTCCCGGATGGTTTATCATTCTTCCTGGGCCACCTAGCCTTTTCACCTAGATTCTGCATTGCAAGGATTAGTTCATGATTATCAACGGAAAAACAATATTCTGAGATTGGAGGATATTCTTCATCATCCTCTTCTTGGTCGACAGCATGCACATTCTTGTTCTCGTTTCTATGGTAGGATTTGAATTTGTTGTTTTTGAAGGAGGATCCTTGCTTATCTTGTTTTGAGGATCCTACTTGTCTCTCCTGGATCCTCTTGTCATCCTCTAGCCGGATAAACCTGAGTGCTCGAGTTCTTACTTCATCTAAATTCCTGCAAGGTGTCATAACAAGATCATCATAGAATAATGAATCCTTAAGAAGTCCCATTTTGAAGGCTTCAACAGCCGTAGCCATATCCAAGTTGGGAATATCCAAGGATTCTTTACTAAATTTAGTTATATAATCCCTTAATGATTTATTATTATTTTGAGTTATCCTGTACAAATCACTGGTTAATTTTTCAAATTTTCTACTACAAGAGAATTGGTTATTGAATAAATTAACTAAATTAGCAAATGAAGTAATAGAGTAAGGGGGAAGACTTAGCAGCCATTTAAGGGCTGATCCAGTAAGAGTAGATCCAAATCCTTTACATAGGCATGCTTCCTTCAATTTTTCTGGGATAGGATTGATCTCCATCCTTTCCCTGTATTGTGCTATATGCTCCTCTGGATCCGTTGTGCCGTCATACAACTTCATGGTAGGGATATGGAACCTTTTGGGTACCTCTGCATCACAGATTGGTGGTGCAAAGCGAGATACCTTGTGGCTCCCATCTGCAATCTCTGGGATAGGCTTGACTACCCCTGGAACACTTGAGATCATGTCCTTTAGTTTCTGTAGTTCCCTGGCCATAACATGATTGGTACCTGTATCCTGCATGAATCCAAGGTTAGTAGTAGGATAATTATTTAAAGTGTTACCTCCCATTGGGTTCAAGTTAGGGAATCCATATTGCTGGGATTCTGGAACAACGGAGGGACCAGTGGAAGCAATGGTCTGCATTGGAATGAAGTCCCCTTGATGGACATCTAGACTCCCTGTTTGCAAACTTTTTAGGGATCCTGGCATCTGTAAGGATCCTGGTATCTGGGATGATCCTGGAACGAAGGAGGATCCTTGAACCTGGGATGATCCTGGAATTAAGGAGGATCCTTGGCCCTGGATTGATCCTGGGATAAAGTAGGATCCTTGAAACTGCTGTGCCCCCGGATAGGCTCCCGGATTCATGAAGGATCCCATATACTGAGGATAGGATCCTGCTGGCTGAAAATACGAGCCCGATGTCTGAGTCATTGCTGCTGACTTGAGATGTAATCCTCTCGTCTCCCCTGTGATCTGTACGTCTGGGATCCCTGATGGCTGAGAGGTGACCATTGGAGTCTCAAAACTCAAGGATTTTGGCATCAGTGGGGAATGATCCTCTGCCGCTTTCTTTTGTCTTTTGAGATCTCCAATCTCCCTGAGGATCCTGTCATTAGTTTCATCCTGCCGCTGCATACGATCCTTCATCTGCAAAATTAAAGCAAACACATCACTAGTACTGGGAGTAGAAGAATTCATAGCAGAAGAAGATGGAGGTTTAGAGAAAGAAGGGGTTGGTCTCTTCTCAGCATTTCTCTGGGATCCTGCCGGTGGAGGAGGTAGAGTGGTTTGTGCTGAGGTGACTGCAGACATCGCCGTGGAGGTGTTCTTCAATGATGAAGCCATGTAACTCTTTGAAATGATTTCGAACAAAAGATTTTCTTTATGAATGAAGCACCAATTGCCCCACGGTGGGCGCCAAACTGTTTTGGTCAAAAATCACACAAGGATAATGTAACCAAACTTTATGTAAACGGGGTATGATGCTTGGTTAGCTATGAAAGTAAAGGATCACTTCTGTGATAAAGATACAAAGACACAATGATTTATACGAGGAAAAAGCCCTTGATCAATGTATGATCTCCGGCATAAAAAACCTCGGGTGATGGCAACTACCGATCACCAACTTCAATATAATAAAAATGTAGTTACAACTTCGGATGATAATGAGCTGAGTACAAGGATCACTGAGTGTCTAAGTGTTTGAGAGTTGTGTCGTATGTTGTGTGTGTTCTTCCGAATGAGGAAGACGGGTACTTATACATGTGTGGGTGACTTATTTTAGGTAAAATGACTAAATATCAGCTCATTACCCCTTTAGAAATAAAGATAATCTAGCCTAAATTGCTGCCCATTAATCAAGCTAAGTTTCCATATCCGGTACAACGTCTATCTCCAATTTAGCTCTTGCCATATTTGTGAAAACGCGTCCCTGGATCATGATGTGTAGGGCATATCCTGCTAGGTATTCCTGCAAAACAATTTTGTAATAAGTGGAAGTGACCGTTAGTGTAAGGATCACCATATCGTCCCATGATCCTGATCCTGAAGTCTGGCTGAGGATCACTATCTGCCAAAGAAACAAGGATCACTTGTCAGGATCACGTATAAGGATCATTTATAGTAAAATCCAGCCCCAACATCTACCATTATACGTAGGATCCTAGGTATAGCCAGTACGATGAGGTTGTCAGCCCCGAAAGTGGGTACTGGTCCCAAAGACGTGAACTATACCAGGATCATCGTGCGCTACTGGCAAAAACTGGGGACAAGCCCAAGGATAACTGGGGTTGAACCCAAGGATCTGTGGTGCTTTTGAAGATCTTTAATGATATGCTGAAGACACCTAGACTATCATCACTCAAATTCTCGTGAGAGAAGGATGAAGGATACGTGATCCTTATCCTTAGGTAAAAATAAGAAAATGGAAAAGTTTTGAGATAAGGATTTTACCAGAGTAAAGGATCACTGATGTCGCCGGGATCCTTCGAGGATGCTTCCAATGTAAGGATCATATGCTTGGAGGATCCTGTTCACATGAAATATTTCTTTAGGTGAACAGCATTCCAGGCTCTAGGTAACAAATTTCCTTCCATGGTTAGTAATCTATATGCCCCTTTTCCTGCTTCAGCTTCAATCAAGTAAGGGCCTTCCCATTTTGGTGCTAATTTTCCGTCAGCAGGATTGATAGTGTTTTGGAATGCTTTTCTCAACACCATATCCCCGACTTGGAACTTCCTTATCCTGACATTTTTATTGTTAGCACCAGCCATTCTTTGTTGGTAGCTTGCCATCCTTATCCTAGCCAAATCCCTGATTTCCTCAATAGTATCCAAGTCTTGAGCTAAGATTGCAGCATTCTCTTCAGGATCATGAGTACTTGTTCTAGCAGTTGGAACCACCATTTCTGTTGGGATCACTGCTTCTGCCCCAAATACTAAAGAGAAGGGTGTTTGACCAGTGGCATTCTTGGGAGTTGTTCTATCAGCCCATATCACATAAGGCAATTCCTCTACCCATTTTCCCTTCTTGGATCCTAGCTTCTTCTTCAGATTGTTGATGATGATCTTGTTGGATGATTCTGCTTGACCATTGGCTTGTGGATTGACTGGTGTTGATGTTATCATCTTAATTCTCCAACTGTCACAAAAGTTAGTGGTTCTGCTCCCAATGAATTGGGAACCATTATCACATACAATTTTAGAGGGAATGCCAAATCTGGTTATAATGTTTCTCTTAATAAAGGATATAACTTCCTTTTCTCTGACTTAAGCAAAGGCTTCAGCTTCTATCCACTTGGAGAAGTAGTCGGTCATGGCAAGCATAAATACTTTTCCACCAGGTGCTTTAGGGAGCTTGCCAACTATATCCATCCCCCATCTCATGAATGGCCAAGAGGATGGTATTGGATGCAAAAATTCAGCTGGCTGATGAAGGATATTGCTGTGTCTTTGACAAGGATCACACTTCTTAGCATATTCTACAGCATCCCGTTTCATAGTTGGCCAGTAGTATCCTGTTCTAAGGATCCTTGAGAACAATGCCCTGCCCCCAGTGTGGTTTCCACAATCTCCTTCATGGAAGTCTCTCAATACTTCTTGAATTTCAGGATCCTCGATACATCTTAAATATGGTCCTGCAAGAGATCGTTTATATAGCACATTATTTAAGATTGTGAATTGAAATACCTTGATCCTGAAAGCTCCAGGATTCTCTCCCATAGGAATCTCCCCGTGTTGTAAGTATCTCATGATTGGTGAGATCCATGATCCTGAATAAGATTGAGTTTCTTCACTAGGGATCATTGCAGTATCCTCTTCTATTTCCATGGCCAGCTGATTTTCAATAGCAGGAGCCAGGATATGGATGATGGGGATACTTATATCTTCTGGAATCTTCAAGGATGATCCTAGGTTGGCCAATGCATCAGCTTCTGTGTTTTCCTCCCTTGGTATCTGTGTTAAGCTGAAAGAGACAAAAGAGAGTGCCAATTCCTTGACTATCTCTAAATATTTGGTTAGTTTTTCACCTTTAACAGCATAGGATCCATTAAAGTGATTGGTGATCAATAATGAGTCCACATATACTTTAAGATATTTCACCCCCATATCCTTAGCAATTTGCAAGCCAGCAATTAAGGCTTCATATTCAGCCTCATTGTTAGTTGCTTGGAACTCACAGGCTATGGAGTGGGGTATGTTAGGGCTGGATTTTTATTATAGGTGATCCTTACACGTGATCCTAACCAGTGATCCTTGTTTCTTTGGCAGACAGTGATCCTCAGCCGGACTTCAGGATCAGGATCATTGGGACATTATAGGATCCTCATACTAACGATCATCTTCGCTTAATGCAATGTTATTTTCGCAGGAATACCTAGCAGGATACGCTCTAAGCATCATGATCAAGGGACGCGTCTTCACAATTATGGCAAGAGCTTAATTGAAGATAGACGTTGCACAGGATATGGAAACAAGGCTTGATTTATGGGCGGCTATTTAGGCTAGATTGTATCTCATTTCTAAAGGGGTAATGAGCTGAATATTAGTTTAACTACCTAAAATAGGTCACCTACACACATATAAATACCACGCTTCCTCATTCGGAAGAGGACACACGACATACAACGCAACTCTCACACACTTAGACACTCGAAACAATAGTGATCCTTGTACTCAGCTCATTATCATCCGAAGTTGTAACCATTTTGTTCTTATATTGAAGTTTGGTGATCGGTAGTTGCCATCACCCGAGGTTTTTTATGCCGGAGATCATATACTGATCAAGGGCTTTTTCCTCGTATAAATCATTGTGTCTTTGCATCTTTATCACAGAAGTGATCCTTTACTTTCATAATTAACCAAGCATCATACCCCGTTTACATAAAGTTTGGTTACATTATCCTTGTGTGATTTTTGACCAAAACAGTTTGGCGCCCACCGTGGGGCAATTGGTGCTTCATTCATAAGAAAATCTTTTGTTCGAAATCATTTCAAAGAGTTACATGGCTTCATCATTGAAGAACACGTCCACGGCGATGTCTGCAGTCACCTCATCACAAACCACTTTGCCTCCTCCACCGGCAGGATCTCAGAAAAATACTGAGAAGAGATCAACTCCCACTTTCTCTAAACCTCTATCTTCTTCTGCTATGAATTCTTCTATTCCCAGTACTAGTGATGTATTTGCTTTAATTTTGCAGATGAAGGATCGTATGCAGCGGCAGGATGAGACTAATGACAGGATCCTCAGGGAAATTGGAGACCTCAAAAGACAAAAGAAAGCGGCAGAGGATCATTCCCCACTGATGCCCAAATCCTTGAGCTTCGATACTCCAATGATCACTTCCCAGCCATCAGGGATCCCGGACGTGCAAATCATAGGGGAATTAAGAGGATCACATCTCAAGTCGGCAGCAATGACTCAGACATCAGGCTCACATTTTCAGCCAGTAGGATCCTATCCTCAGTACATGGGATCCTCCATGAATTCAGGAGCCTATCCGGGGGCACAGCAGTTTCAAGGATCCCACTTTATTCCAGGATCATCCCGGGGTCAAGGATACTCCTTCGTTCCAGGATCATCCCAGGTTCAAGGATCCTCCTTCGTTCCAGGATCATCCCAGATACCAGGATCCTTCCAAATACCAGGATCCTTCCAGATGCCAGGATCCCTGAAAAGTTTGCAAACAGGAAGTCTAGATGTCCATCAAGGGGACTTCATTCCAATGCAGACCATTGCTTCCACTGGTCCCTCCGTTATCCCTGAATCCCAGCAATACGGATTCACTAACTTGAACTCAATGGGAGGTAACACTTTAAATAATCATCTTACTACTAACCATGGATTCATGCAGGATACAGGTGTCAATCATGCTATGGCCAGGGAATTGCAGAAGCTAAAAGATATGATCTCAAGTGTTCCAGGGGTAGTCAAGCCTATCCCAGAGATTGCAGATGGGAGCCACAAAGTATCTCGCTTTGCACCACCAATTTGTGATGCAGAGGTACCCAAAAGGTTCCATATCCCTACCATGAAGCTGTATGATGGCACAACGGATCCAGAGGAGCATATAGCACAATACAGGGAAAGGATGGAGATCAATCCTATCCCAGAAAAGTTGAAGGAAGCATGCCTATGTAAAGGATTTGGATCTACTCTTACTGGATCAGCTCTTAAGTGGCTGCTAAGTCTTCCCCCCTACTCTATCACTTCATTTGCTAATTTAGTTAATTTATTCAATAACCAATTCTCTTGTAGCAGAAAATTTGAAAAGTTAACTAGCGATTTGTACAGGATAACTCAAAGTCATAATGAATCACTAAGGGATTATATAACTAAATTTAGTAAAGAATCCTTGGACATTCCCAACTTGGATATGGCTACGGCTGTTGAAGCCTTTAAGATGGGACTGCTTAAGGATTCATTATTCTATGATGATCTTGTTATGACACCATGCAGGAATCTAGATGAAGTAAGAACTCGAGCACTCAGGTTCATCCGGCTAGAGGATGACAAGAGGATCCAGGAGAGACAAGTAGGATCCTCAAAACAGGAGAAGCAAGGATCCTCTTTCAAGAACAACAAATTCAAATCCTACCATAGAAATGAGAACAAGAATGTGCATGCTGTTGACCAAGAAGAGGATGATGAAGATTTGTGACAACTCGAGTTTCTGACTTTCACTTTCGCATTAAATGCGCGTTGACTTTGACTGTTTAGTTGTTTGGATTGTGGACTTGAAATTGTACGCGTTGTGTTTTAATGAAACGTATTGTTGTTTTGCCTATATGTGATTACTTGCTGTGGTAGAAAATAATATTAGAATTTTTATTAAAACACTTAGTCTAGATCACGAAACATGGCATACAGTTCGAAGGATCTCGAAACATATCCTTCGATTCGAAGGATCAACTTCCGGTTCGAAGGATCTCGAAACATATCCTTCGACCAAGGACTCTATCCTTCGACATCTTTCGGCCCAGTCTTTCTGATGGGCTTGGCCCATTCCTGTGATACGATTAAAATACGTGAATGCATGTAAGTCAACAGGTAGTTTCAAAAACCCTAGTTCCCTTGTGTGTGTGTGACGGCATATAGCAAACCTACTCTCTATTCGAAGGATTTCATTCCGTAATCCAGATTTCCGGTTAGTGTGTGATGTTGTTTATGATGCTTTGATTTCATGATTAATAAATTGTCTTGCAATATATTGTTAGTATGTTAATCGGATCTGTTTTGATGATGTTCAATGATAATGTTTTGTGGATCGGCTATGATAACCGGATATGTATGTTAGTATTGCAATATGTTGGTATGTTGTTATGAATCGGATATGGTAGGCTTAGCAAATGTAATTGGATTGAATTGTCATGGTTGTTAAGATGTTTATGTTAATCAGGTTTATAATCGGCCGAATATTGTAATCGGACATGTTTATGTAATCGGCACCTATGTGTAAATTGGATAGTTTGAATGATCTTGTTATTCAGATTAGGGTTCTTGATAAACATGGGAATCATGCTTGTTTGATCTTGTTGATGTTAGCTGATTTGTGAAATTTGTGTTAATTGATAATCGGATAAACTTGGAAACTTTGTGTAAACGTAACTGTTATTTGTCGAAGGATGGTAGTTACTCGAAACATAGTTGTGACCGAAAGATACTTGTTAGTCGAAACATAGTTGAGACCGAAAGATACATGTCCTTCGAACCATAGTAGTGTTGACCAAAGGATAACATTGACCGAAAGATAGTGTGTTGACCGAAACATAATCTGTGTGTCGAAGGATAACTATGTCGAAACATAGCTGATGTGTCGAAAGATAACCATGAATCGTAAGATGATAACTGTGTATCGAAAGACGTGTTGAAACATAATTGTGATAATTGTTAGACCGAAGGATGAGCAATGTATCGAAGGATGGGTAATGTGAATCGAATGATAGTTGATGATTAAATGTGAAATGATACGTGTTGTGCCGTTGTGCAAACTGACTGTTATGTGAACATTAAATTGCATGCGTATCATTGCGAACATGAACTGATTTGTTATACGTGCATACAATAGGACGTGATTAATTACTTGTGAGTGCATAATCTAGCATACCGAGCAAACCAAGGTGAGTTCACACTCTTACCAAGGCATGGGATTCCCGGGGTGTTGGGAATGGGATTGGAAGGATAAGTTTGAATAGATATGCTACTGACACTATGACTGGACTACCATATTACTATCCTCGGATGTGAAGGATACTTATACCACATTGCTATCCTCGGATGTGAAGGATACCTATACTGATCACTATCCTCGGTTGTGAAGGATACATACACTGATCACTATCCTCGGATGTGCAGGATACTTTACTTATATTGATCACTATCCTCGGTTGTGAAGGATACCTATAGTTACGAGTAGTCTAGTGGTTATACAACGTGGAACACCACCACCAATAGAACATATAATCGGCCCAGTAGAGCCACCTGTTACAGACGAACTTACTATTACGCATTTACTTTCTGTGAACTCGCTCAACTAGTTTGTTGATCATTCTGTTACATGCCTTGCAGATCGTTAGGTACTTGGAGCTTGCACTGGAGAAGCGGGTCGTTGTGGACAAGGATCGTGGCTTTTCTGTTGAACTATTATGACACTTAAAATTGTTAACTACTACTGGATTATTTACTATGCTTCCGCTACATTTTGAAACTATGGTTTTGTTTGAACACCTTTCGTGTTGAATGGATGGTTTACTTTTACTTTACTTGATATTAATTGCATGTTCAATATGATTGGTGGCTTGATCCTGGTCAGTCACGCTCCCAAGCGGTGATACTCCGCAGGTGGATTTTGGGGGTGTGACAGATGGGTATCAGAGCCATTGGTTATAGAGAACTTGGTTTTAATATGGAAAAACGTTTTTATTAAAACCAGACTATAACCAGAACAGTGCTCTCAACGATCCACAACGACGCTTCGCTCCACGTGCAAGGCTCAACTCCCTAGGTAATAAGGTTTATGTTTATTGCCTACATGCTAGAATTTGCATAGAACTTTGCTCGTAGTATGCTTACATTACCTTGCTCACAACTTGTCATTGCATGAGAATACTTATGTGCTTACACTCTTCTGTCATCGCCCTATTCGCGAACCTTTCTCACTTATGTTGCCTTTGATGTGAAGATCAATGGCCGCACGAATTACCATGACTCAAGCCCAGCTAGAGGCTCTCGTTGCTGCGGCAGTTGCAGCCGCCCAAGCAGGTAGTATACCCTGCAGTATAGACACTAGGATCTTTAGATCCTACATTAATTCTCGTACTTAACTTTGCCCTATTCGTACACAATAGGTCAACCCGCTCAGCAACAACCTGGGTGCACCTTCAAGAATTTCATGGAATGTCGTCCTAGTTCGTTCAGTGGCACGGAGGGAGCAGTTGGACTCCTCCACTGGTTTGAAAAGCTCGAGTCGGTTTTCGAAATGTGTGAATGCCCTGAGGCTCGCAGGGTGAAGTTCGCCACTGGCACACTTGAAGGGATTGCGCTCACTTGGTGGAACGCACAAGTGCAGATCTTAGGGTTGGCAGCTGCAAACGCCACACCCTGGAATGATTTCAAAGAACTGATCAAGAGGGAATACTGCACTAGAGAAGACATTCACAAGTTGGAGGACGAGTTGTATAACTTGAAAATGGTTGGTTCGGAAATCGAAGCTTACACCAAGAGATCAAATGAGTTGGCTGTGTTATGTCCAACTATGGTGGACCCTCCATACAAGCGTATTGAGTTGTATCTCAAAGGTTTGGCACCAGAAATACAGAGCCACGTTACCTCGGCTAACCTCAACAACATCCAGGAAATCCAGCGTCTCGCTCATCGCATCACCGATCAGGCAGTGGATCAGAACAAACTGCCAAAGCGTATCAGTGCTACTGCTACCGCTACTGCTTCTACTACACTTGCTACTCCCAGTGAAAGTAAGAGAAAATGGGATGGGGATTCTAGCAAGGGATCAGCTTCAGTGCAGTCGCAAGCTCAACAGCGAAAGACAGACAGTTACCAGAGTCCAAGTCAGCACTCCTCAGGCAGCCACAGACAGGGAGGGTATCGAGGAAACCTTCCAAAGTGTAACACCTGCAACAAACATCACAGTGGCCAGTGTAATAAGGTTCGTTGTCAAAGATGCCTCAAGATGGGTCATGAGGCCAAAGATTGTAGAAGCGCTCGACCTGCAAACCAGAATCAGCAGCAACCTCAAGCACAGCAGAATCAGCAGCAGGGTAACAAAGGGTGCTTTCATTGCGGTGCAGAGGGTCACTTCAAAAGGCATTGCCCTCAGTTGAACAGGAACCAGAACAACAACAACAATCAGGGTAATGGTAACAACAACAACGGGGGAAACCACAACAACAACGGCAATGAAGCTCGTGGTCGTGCTTTTGTGTTGGGTCGAGGAGATGCAGTGAATGATCCCAATGTAGTTATGGGTAAGTTTCTTCTCGACGATATTTATGTTACTGTCTTATTTGATTCGGGTGCTGATACAAGCTATATGTCATTGAAAATGAGTAAATTATTAAAACGTACACCAACGCCCCTAGACACCAAACACGTCGTAGAACTAGCCAATGGTAAAAGTGTAGAAGCCGCACAGGTAGTCAAGGGTTGTAGTATTGTTCTAGCGGGTCAGACTTTCTCGATTGATCTCATACCCATAGTTTTGGGTAGTTTCGACGTCGTCATCGGTATGGATTGGTTATCCCAACATCACGCGGAGATCTTATGCAAAGAAAAAGTTATTCGTATTCCTCGCTCCAATCAAGAACCTCTCGAAGTACAAGGTGACAAGAGTGGTGCTGTGGTTGGCATCATCTCATTCTTAAAGGCGCAGAAATGTTTACGAAAGGGACATACTGCCATTCTGGCACTTGTCACTGACGCATCAGCAAAGGAAAAGAAGCTGGAGGATATACCGGTTGTGTGTGATTTTCCTCAAGTGTTCCCTGAAGATTTACCGGGTTTACCTCCTCATCGTCAAGTCGAGTTTCGGATTGAGTTAGCTCCTGGAGCAGCACCAATAGCCCGCGCACCGTATCGTTTAGCTCCAACCGAACTGGAAGAACTGTCGAAGCAGCTACAAGAGCTCTTGGAAAAGGGCTTTATTCGTCCAAGCTCTTCGCCTTGGGGAGCTCCAGTGTTATTTGTGAAGAAGAAAGACGGTACGTTCAGGATGTGCATCGATTACCGCGAACTCAATAAGGTGACGGTGAAGAACCGTTATCCTCTTCCGCGCATAGATGACCTATTCGACCAGTTGCAAGGGTCGTGTTACTATTCCAAGATTGATTTAAGGTCAGGGTATCATCAGCTGAGAGTCCGGGATGAGGACGTCTCCAAAACCGCTTTCAGAACTCGCTACGGTCATTACGAGTTTCTTGTCATGCCATTCGGGCTTACGAACGCGCCTGCAGTCTTCATGGACCTTATGAACAGGGTGTGCAAACCCTATCTCGACAAGTTCGTCATTGTTTTCATCGACGACATCTTGATCTACTCCAAGAGTCAGGAGGAGCACGAACAGCACTTACGTCTTATCTTGGAACTTCTTCGAAAAGAGCAACTGTACGCAAAGTTTTCAAAGTGCGACTTCTGGCTTCGTGAAGTCCACTTCTTAGGCCATGTGGTGAACAAGGATGGGATTCATGTCGATCCATCCAAGGTTGATTCAATCAGAAACTGGCCAGCACCACGTACACCGACAGAAATACGCCAATTCTTGGGTTTGGCGGGATACTACAGGCGGTTTATTAAAGACTTCTCAAAGATCGCGCAACCACTTACTATGCTAACACAGAAAGGTGTCGTTTACAGATGGGGTAATACGCAAGAGACCGCTTTTCAGTACTTAAAAGATAGGCTTTGCAGCGCACCTATCCTCTCATTGCCAGAGGGCACGGATGACTTCGTGGTTTATTGTGACGCATCGATACAGGGGCTTGGTTGTGTATTGATGCAGCGGGATAAAGTTATTGCCTACGCCTCTCGACAACTCAAGGTTCATGAACGGAACTACACGACGCACGATTTAGAGCTGGGAGCTGTTGTTTTCGCGCTTAAGATATGGCGACACTACCTGTACGGTACCAGGTGCACGATTTACACCGATCACAGGAGTCTCGAGCATATTCTTAAGCAAAAGGATCTGAATATGCGTCAACGGAGATGGGTTGAACTTCTAAACGACTATGAATGCGCCATCAAGTACCATCCAGGCAAAGCCAATGTTGTGGCTGACGCCCTCAGTCGGAAAGACACTCTACCTAAGCGCGTGCGAGCGCTACAGCTTACTATTCAGTCCAGTCTTCCTGCACAGATACGAGCTGCTCAATTAGAAGCACTGAAACCCGAAAACGTCAAAGCTGAAGCCTTACGCGGCTCAAGGCAACGCATGGAACTAAAGGAAGACGGCGCCTACTATGTAACGGGGCCTATTTGGGTCCCACTTTATGGCGGTTTACGCGAACTTGTAATGGATGAAGCTCACAAGTCTCGCTATTCGGTACATCCAGGGTCGGATAAAATGTACCACGACATCAGCACTACTTATTGGTGGCCTAGTATGAAGGCTCACATCGCTACGTACGTTGGAACATGCTTAACCTGTGCGAGAGTCAAGGTTGAATATCAGAAACCATCTGGTCTACTTCAGCAGCCTAAGATACCGCAATGGAAATGGGAAGAAATTTCCATGGATTTTGTTACAGGCCTACCTAGATCCCAGCGTGGGAATGACACTATTTGGGTGATCGTTGATCGACTCACCAAGTCTGCACACTTCCTGCCGATAAAGGAAACGGACAAGTTCTCCACTCTCGCAGACGTCTACCTTAAAGAAGTTGTTTCGAGGCACGGAGTGCCCACTTCTATTATTTCGGATCGCGATGCACGATTCACGTCAGAGCTATGGCAAGCAATGCATAAATCTTTCGGCTCACGATTAGACATGAGCACAGCATATCATCCTCAGACGGATGGGCAGTCTGAACGAACGATCCAAACTCTTGAAGACATGCTTCGGGCATGCGTTATAGACTTCGGCAACGGCTGGGAAAAACACCTCCCTTTAGTGGAGTTTTCATACAATAACAGTTACCATACCAGCATTCAAGCCGCTCCATTCGAGGCATTGTACGGACGTAAATGCCGGTCACCTCTCTGTTGGGCAGAGGTGGGGCATAGTCAAATTACGGGTCCAGAGATTGTAGTGGACGCCACAGAAAAGATTGCGCAGATACGACAACGCATGGCGGCAGCACGCGACCGTCAGAAAGCCTACGCGGACAAGCGTAGAAAGCCATTGGAATTTGAGGTCGGGGACCGGGTTTTATTGAAAGTTTCACCCTGGAAGGGTGTGGTTCGATTTGGTAAAAGAGGCAAACTGAATCCGCGGTACGTCGGACCATTCGAAATCTTAGAAAAGATTGGCAAAGTAGCCTACAGATTAAAACTACCAGCTGAACTCGGTGCAGTTCACAATGTATTTCACGTGTCGAATCTGAAGAAATGCCTATCAGATGAGACCCTTATAGTTCCTTTTAAGGAACTCACTATCGACGAGCGGTTGCAGTTCGTCGAGGAACCAGTTGAAATCACGGACCGGGATGTTAAGGTCCTCAAACACAAGAGAATCCCTCTTGTTCGAGTTCGTTGGAACTCCCAGCGTGGTCCAGAGTATACCTGGGAACGCGAAGATCAGATGAAAGAAAAGTACCCCCAGCTATTCGAAACCAATGCATCCACTTCTGAGGCTGAAGCTACTACTACTGAATTTCGGGACGAAATTCCAAATCAACGGGGGGATGATGTGACACCCCAGGAAAACCAGTGAACGATGTAACTTACCTAGCTTCCTCAGTGAGTGCGTACCAAATTTCGGGACAAAATTTCTTTTAAGTTGGGGATAATGTGACAACTCGAGTTTCTGACTTTCACTTTCGCATTAAATGCGCGTTGACTTTGACTGTTTAGTTGTTTGGATTGTGGACTTGAAATTGTACGCGTTGTGTTTTAATGAAACGTATTGTCGTTTTGCCTATATGTGATTACTTGCTGTGGTAGAAAATAATATTAGAATTTTTATTAAAACACTTAGTCTAGATCACGAAACATGGCATACAGTTCGAAGGATCTCGAAACATATCCTTCGATTCGAAGGATCAACTTCCGGTTCGAAGGATCTCGAAACATATCCTTCGACCAAGGACTCTATCCTTCGACATCTTTCGGCCCAGTCTTTCTGATGGGCTTGGCCCATTCCTGTGATACGATTAAAATACGTGAATGCATGTAAGTCAACAGTTAGTTTCAAAAACCCTAGTTCCCTTGTGTGTGTGTGACGGCATATAGCAAACCTACTCTCTGTTCGAAGGATTTCATTCCGTAATCCAGATTTCCGGTTAGTGTGTGATGTTGTTTATGATGCTTTGATTTCATGATTAATAAATTGTCTTGCAATATATTGTTAGTATGTTAATCGGATCTGTTTTGATGATGTTCAATGATAATGTTTTGTGGATCGGCTATGATAACCGGATATGTATGTTAGTATTGCAATATGTTGGTATGTTGTTATGAATCGGATATGGTAGGCTTAGCAAATGTAATTGGATTGAATTGTCATGGTTGTTAAGATGTTTATGTTAATCAGGTTTATAATCGGCCGAATATTGTAATCGGACATGTTTATGTAATCGGCACCTATGTGTAAATTGGATAGTTTGAATGATCTTGTTATTCAGATTAGGGTTCTTGATAAACATGGGAATCATGCTTGTTTGATCTTGTTGATGTTAGCTGATTTGTGAAATTTGTGTTAATTGATAATCGGATAAACTTGGAAACTTTTTTTTTGGGTAAAGGGTTACCCCGGTGATTCTATTATAAACACATCAAAAGCACAAGTAGAGAGGCTAAAATACCCCCCTAGTTCTTATATGTGACATGCCACATATAAGCGAACAAGAAAAACAACCAACGCCACATCAAGTAAAACAAATTACAAGAAAACACTAGTCATTTCCATATCTATCAGCTTCCTCGAGCTTCCAGTCTTCTAGGAACGCCTGGACCCGAGCACTCTTCTTAAATTTGAACGACATCAACTTCATTCTCACCATGTTTACGATAATTTCTACTAACTGTTCCGGTGGTCGTAACTGGTTTTTAAAAAATCTCGTATTTCGTTCCTGCCACACATAATATGCCGTAGCCAAGATGAGAAGTTTACTCGTTACCACTTGAACCGATTTTGATCTAGCTTTCGGAATCATCCATTGGGTAATATCCTCCCACTTCTCCGAAACCCCTTGCATACCTCCTTTCTCTTTGATAGCTTTCCAAACATGGCTGGAGTACTTGCACTCGAAAAATAAGTGCTCGTGAGAATCTACTCCATTATAGCAAAGTAAGCAGCAAATCATGTTCATTGACCGAGTGATGTTATGGTTCCAGTTTATCATTCGGTCTTGTGTCCACAGCTTCTTTTTGAGAATCAACCAACATAGGAAAGAGTGCTTGGGGATATTGAAAGCCGACCAAACCACATCCACCCAAGCTACACCTGGACCCCTTGTTCTAATGGCTTCCCATATATCTCTGGTAGAATACTCATCTATCTTTCCATCAAGCTTTCGGATCATAACAATATCCTCTCGGTTCGGGTATAACATAACCGATGAAAGCTGAAATAAAGAAGGGTATACCGTCCTCCAATCTTCTGGCCATCTCCATATGCCATCTTGAACCACATCCGATAATTTTGACGAAATATTTAGACCATGTTGAGCCATATGACGCGAAGTAACCATGGTTCCCAAGGGCGAATCATCGGACCATTTGTCATGCCATAGAAAAACGTTTTTGCCATTACCCACTTTCGTCCAAAACAGGTGCCTAACCAGATCCCTACTCCGGAGTAGTTTCTTCCATCCCCACGAGTCACTGGCTTTCAGCGGAACATCCCAAAGGCTGCGTTGCTTCAGTCTATAATCGAGAACCCACTTTGTCCAAATAGAATTTCTTTTGGAGACAATACTATAGAGGTGATAGGTAATCAACGATTGGTTCACATCAGCCACTCGTTTAATACCCAACCCTCCTTCATGACGAGGCATACATACTTCCTTCCAAGCCACTTTTGCCTTTCCTTTAGAGACCAACCCTTGACCCCATAGGAACCACTTCATCGTTTGTTCAAGTTCTTTCATGATGCTGACCGGGAGGACAAAGACAGATGCCCAGTAAACATGAATAGACGATAGCACGGACTTGATTAATTGCACCCTACCTGCAAAAGACAAGAACTTGTTTTTCCAGTTAGTGATTTTATCATTCATCCTTTCGACCAGAGCTTTGCAATCCTTCTTCATTAGCCTAGATGCCAATAATGGCACCCCCAAGTATTTTATGGGCAATTTTCCTTCTTCAAAAGGAATAATTTGCAGAATCCGATGTTTAACCCCATCGGAAACATTGCAAAAAAATGCTGAGCTCTTGGAAATGCTTGGGACTAGACCCGAGGTTGCTGAAAACACATTAAGAGACTCCATAATGATTTTCGTTGAATTAACCTCCCCTCTAGCAAACAACAATAGGTCATCAGCGAAACACAAGTTGACTATCTCTTGCCTTTGACATTTATTGTGAAATTTGAATGAGTTGCTTTCCTTCACCGCTTTTTGCAGCGTTAACGTCAAAACTTCCATAACCATGGTAAATAGAAAGGGAGACATCGGATCACCCTGTCTAAGGCCTTGTTTCCCTTTAAAATAACCGTATATGTTTCCGTTTATACTTAACGAGAACGATGCTGAAGTGACACAAGTCATGATCCAGTGAATCATTTTGTTATGGAAACCGAAACCATGCAAGATATCCTCAAGAAAGCCCCAATGAACTGTATCATAGGCCTTTTGTATGTCAACCTTAAACGCGCACCTAGGCGGACCAACTCTACGATGATAATTATGCATTAACTCCTGCGTTAGGAGAATGTTATCCGATATTCTTCTCCCTGGCACAAAAGCTGATTGGTTTCCGCTGATAATCGATTGCAGCCCTTCCAAGATCCTATTAGTAATGATCTTACTAATAGCCTTATATATAACATTGCAACATGCTATAGGACGAAAGTCCGTAACGGTCGAGGGAGTACTAACCTTCGGAATTAACGCTAAGAACGTATGGTTAATTTCTTGCAACATTCTCCCTGACACAAAAAAATCATCTATAGCTTTTGTGACGTCCTCTCCAACAATCGACCATGCCCCTTTAAAAAACGTTGAAGAATACCCATCCGGTCCTGGCGCTTTGTTTCCATTGATAGAAAAGATAGCTTCTTTGTTTCCATTGATAGAAAAGTGGCAAAAGAACTTTGAGATGGCTCTGGGCGAACATGGCGACTCCTAAAAACCCTAGCTTCTTGTGCATTCTGATCTTCTTCTTGATTGATCTGGGTTAGGTATTGAGGTTTTATCGATCCTTCTGAGTAAGGTTTCTTGATTCTACCTTGGTTTCTAGTCTTTTGAAGTCAGGATTAGGGTCTTTTCTTTTGTTTTTTCTGGTTAGGGTTTGTCGTTTGTCGCTCTAGATCTTCGTTTTCTTTTGATCGTCTGTTACGTTGCATGATTACTTCTCTCAAGTATTATGGCCTCCAATCAGTTCAAACCACCGGATTTTCTGGACAATCCGATAAACCCTAGTATAGGGTTTAACAGGTCGGCGGAAAGTGATGAAACAACACCAGGCACGGCTCCGATAAAGGGTATTGGTCTTAGGGTCACTAACATCGAAGGTAACTCATTCATGCCAAGGAGAGGTATGTTCCAAACTACGAATGCTTCGGTTATTGATGGACTGTTTGAGATATCGAAACCAGTGGATCCTGATTTCATAGGGGGTTACCCTGGGGATGATGGAACGGCAGTAAAACAACCCCATGCAAACCCTATCAACTCTGATTTGGGTTCGTATGCATCAAAGGTTGCCTCGGTGAAAACCAAACACAAGATTAACTTCAGATATATTGCGGATAGTAATGAGATGGAAGATGTGGATGTTATGATTCCCATGGAATCGGTGAGGAAAGTACAAGACAGATTTGCAAATGTTCTGTTTGGATATTTTTTGGGCAAAAGGTTAGCTTTTCCAGTGGTTGATTATTATGTTCGTAATAAGTGGGAGAAATATGGTCTTCAAAAGTGTATGATGAACGGCAAAGGCTTCTTTTTTTTCAAATTCAGTACAAAGGAAGGGATGGAACAAGTGCTTCAAGATGGGCCATGGCTGATTAGAAACATTCCAATCTTTCTTAAAGGTTGGTCTCCGAACACTGAGCTGAAAAAGGATGAGTTGACGAAAATCCCGGTATGGGTAAAAATGCATGACGTTCCTCTTGCCGCTTACACGGAAGACGGATTAAGCCTAATTGCGTCGAAGCTAGGGGATCCAAAGTTGCTAGATAATGAAACATCTAAGATGTGTGAAGATTCTTGGGGTCGAAGTGGGTATGCAAGAGCCATCATTGAACTGAACGCTGAAAAGGAGATAAAAGAGTCTATTACTGTGGCTATACCAAATGTTGAAGATGGCGGCTTCCTGAAAAGCAATATACGGGTGGAGTATGAGTGGAAACCACCTAGATGCTCTACGTGTAAGGTGTTTGGCCATGATATGGATACGTGCCCTTCAAAACCTTGTGAAACGGCCCCGGAGGTTGAAAAGGATAAGGAACGTACTGATGAACAAGGGTTTAAGGAAGGAAATAAGAAAAAGAAAGGGAAGAGGCAGGTTTTCCAGGTTAGAGATAGACAGAAATTCGTCTATAAGCCAAAAGGAGGATTGGATCAACAAGTGAAGTCTAACCCGAGCACATCTAAAGATCCACCAATTATTATCAAGAACAAGTTTAATGCCTTGAGTACTGATGAACCAGATGATGATCATGAGCAAGATGAGGTGCGAGTTGTAGTAGATAATGAAACCAGTAATTTCATGGCAAATCACCAGAAGGGGGCCGAAAACAATACAGGTGCAAGCACACCTGCTGATGGGGTTATAAATGGTTAGTTTAGCATGTTGGAATATAAGGGGTCTGAACCGCTCCTTTAAACAAAATGAGGTTCGAAAGATTCTAAAAGAACAGGGCTTGAAGATGTTTGCTGTTTTGGAGTCTCATGTGCAAATTGATAATCTTGCGGATGTGTGTAAGAATGTCTTTAGGAGATGGGATTGGACGTCTAACGGGAATGTGTGCACCAAAGGTACTAGAATTATTATCGGATGGGATACGGATGTTGTAGATGTGATGGTCCTGAATGCTACTGATCAAATCATTAACACCAAAATTATTGTAAAGGAGAATAAGATGGTGGTTTATGGCACGTTTGTTTACGCTAGTAATTGTTATCAGGAACGTAGGAATTTGTGGAAAGCCTTAAATTTACATGCCACCATGATTCAGAGTGACCCGTGGTTCGTTCTTGGTGATTTTAATTCCACTCTTAATATTGAGGAAAGCAGTATGGGATCCTCTAATATAAATTTGGGTATGCGAGAATTTAAGGAGTGTGTTCAGAATTGTGAGATCTTTGATCTTAATGCCTCGGGTTTACATTTCACGTGGACTCAAAGCCCAAAGAATGGGGTTGGTGTTCGTAAGAAATTAGATAGGATTATGGCGAATGTGCAGTTCATTGATCGGTTTAGTAATGCTCATGCTATATTCATGCCGTATGGCGTGTCGGATCATTGCCCATGTATTCTCAAGCTGTTTGATAACATGAGCCAAAAGCCTAAGCCTTTTAAGTTTCCTAACTTCCTTGTGTATAAGGAAAATTTTTTGAATCTGGTCAAGGAGGGCTGGGAAACGCAAGTTAATGGGGTCCCGATTTTTCAAGTGGTAAAAAAGTTGAGACGTCTGAAGCCGTATATGAGACGCCTTTTGATGAGTCAAGGGAACATCCACAAGAAGGTGGGTCAGCTGAAGGAGGATCTCGATAAACTCCAAGTGGCTTTGGACAACGATCCTTTTAATGCTAGAATTCGAGAGGAGGAAGCAGTTTGTCTTAAGAAATACCAAGAGGCTTTGCTTGATGAGGAGCGATTCCTCAAACAGAAAGCTAAACAGAAATGGTTGGAGGTGGGGGATGCAAATACGGCATACTTTCATAATGCCATAAAATGTAGGAATCATATCAACAAAATCCATACTATAAAAGATACGCAAGGCACTTTGTTCGAAGGTAACCAGGTGGCGAATGCTTTGGTTGATCATTTCAAGAACTTTTTGGGTAGTGAAGGCTCAGTCTCTAAGAAGGTATCACCAGATATATTTTCATCAAAGCTTACCAGAGAGGTAGCGGATAAACTTGGAAACTTTGTGTAAACGTAACTGTTATTTGTCGAAGGATGGTAGTTACTCGAAACATAGTTGTGACCGAAAGATACTTGTTAGTCGAAACATAGTTGAGACCGAAAGATACATGTCCTTCGAACCATAGTAGTGTTGACCGAAGGATAACATTGACCGAAAGATAGTGTGTTGACCGAAACATAATCTGTGTGTCGAAGGATAACTATGTCGAAACATAGCTGATGTGTCGAAAGATAACCATGAATCGTAAGATGATAACTGTGTATCGAAAGACGTGTTGAAACATAATTGTGATAATTGTTAGACCGAAGGATGAGCAATGTATCGAAGGATGGGTAATGTGAATCGAATGATAGTTGATGATTAAATGTGAAATGATACGTGTTGTGCCGTTGTGCAAACTGACTGTTATGTGAACATTAAATTGCATGCGTATCATTGCGAACATGAACTGATTTGTTATACGTGCATACAATAGGACGTGATTAATTACTTGTGAGTGCATAATCTAGCATACCGAGCAAACCAAGGTGAGTTCACACTCTTACCAAGGCATGGGATTCCCGGGGTGTTGGGAATGGGATTGGAAGGATAAGTTTGAATAGATATGCTACTGACACTATGACTGGACTACCATATTACTATCCTCGGATGTGAAGGATACTTATACCACATTGCTATCCTCGGATGTGAAGGATACCTATACTGATCACTATCCTCGGTTGTGAAGGATACATACACTGATCACTATCCTCGGATGTGCAGGATACTTTACTTATATTGATCACTATCCTCGGTTGTGAAGGATACCTATAGTTACGAGTAGTCTAGTGGTTATACAACGTGGAACACCACCACCAATAGAACATACAATCGGCCCAGTAGAGCCACCTGTTACAGACGAACTTACTATTACGCATTTACTTTCTGTGAACTCGCTCAACTAGTTTGTTGATCATTCTGTTACATGCCTTGCAGATCGTTAGGTACTTGGAGCTTGCACTGGAGAAGCGGGTCGTTGTGGACAAGGATCGTGGCTTTTCTGTTGAACTATTATGACACTTAAAATTGTTAACTACTACTGGATTATTTACTATGCTTCCGCTACATTTTGAAACTATGGTTTTGTTTGAACACCTTTCGTGTTGAATGGATGGTTTACTTTTACTTTACTTGATATTAATTGCATGTTCAATATGATTGGTGGCTTGATCCTGGTCAGTCACGCTCCCAAGCGGTGATACTCCGCAGGTGGATTTTGGGGGTGTGACAAGATTATCCTCCAATCTCAGAATACTGTTTTTCCGTCGATAATCATGAACTGATCCTTGCAATGCAGAATCTAGGTGAAAAGGCTAGATGGCCCAGGAAGAACGATAAACCATCCGGGACTAAAGACAAGTCGAAATGGTGTGCATACCATGAGGATTTCGGGCATTTAACTGAAGATTGCATAGCCTTAAGAAAAGAAATTGGATACCTGCTAAGCAAGGGGCATCTAAAAGAATTGTTGGGGAGAAAAAAGCAAAGGACCCAGGATCCTGAAAAGATCCCCGAAAAAGCTCCAGCACCTCCGGCAAATGCACAAGTGATCAACTTTATATCCGGAGGATCAGACATCTGTGGTACATCCTTCTCGGCGGCAAAAAGACATGCAAAAGAATCAAAAATGGACAATGGTGAAAGGCCTATTAGAACATCAAGTGTCTCAGAAGGGAAGATGATAACATTTGATGAGAATGATCGCATTAACATTCAGGATCCTCACCATGATAGTTTAGTTATCACTCTCTTTATCTCTAACCATTTTGTCCGCAGGATCCTTATTGATGGCGGGAGCTCAGTGAACATTATCCAGCTGGATGTCCTGAAGAAGATGGGAATCCCAGAATCAGACATCACACCAAGATCCTCCGTACTTGTAGGATTCAGTGGGGAAACGAAGAAAACTCTGGGGGACATCAAACTCCCAATCTACGTGGAAGGATTACATAATTATCAAAAATTTTGTGTTATTGACTGTTTATCTTGTTGCAACGTTATCCTTGGCAGGCCTTGGATACATGATATGAAAGCAGTCCCATCTACCTACCATCAATGTGTGAAGCTCCCTAGCCCATGGGGAATAATCAAGATCGATAGTGATCAGCAGGAGGCTAAGGATTGTTATACCTCATCTATGAAGCCAACCTCGAAGCCAAGGGAGCAATAGCAATTACAGTATCCTCCAAGGAATGTCTTGGAGGCAAGGGAACAAGATGTGGATGAAATCCTCTTGGATCCTAGTGATCCTGAATCAAAAATCTATATCGGATCAGGGATCCTTGGCAAGATGAAAGAAGACATGGTATCCTTCATCAAAAGAAGAAAATCTACCTTTGCTTGGAAACATGAAGATATGACAGGTATATCTAAGGATATTATTACTCACAAACTTGGCATTAACAGGTCTATCAACCCAGTCCATCAAAAAAGGAGGAAGTTTGCACCAGAAAGGAATGCCATTATCCAAGAAGAAGTAGAGAGACTACTTCGAGCAGGTATGATCAGAGAGGTAAAGTATCCAAAATGGTTAGCCAATGTGGTTGTTGTCCAAAAGAAAAATGGAAAGTGGAGGGTATGTGTCGATTTCACTGATCTGAATAAGGCATGTCCCAAGGATCCTTTCCCATTACCCCACATTGACTCAATGGTGGATGCAACGGCGGGGCATGAATTGTTGACCTTTATGGATGCATCATCTGGATTCCAACAAATTCAGATGGAACCATCTGACCAAGAGGATACAGCCTTTATGACCCCAACCGGTTTATATTGTTATATTGCCATGCCTTTTGGACTAAGAAATGCAGGTGCAACATATCAAAGGCTGGTGAACATGATGTTCAAAGACCAAATTGGAAAAACTATGGAAGTGTACATAGATGACATGGTGGTCAAGTCAAAGAAAGCTGAGGATCACCTAAGGGATTTGGAAGAAGCATTCGATATCCTTGATAGTTACAACATGAAACTTAACCCTTCAAAATGCCATTTTGGTGTTAGGGCAGGTAAATTCCTAGGATATATGGTAACTCAGAGAGGCATTGAAGCAAGCTCGGAACAAATCAAAGCATTAGTAAATATCAAATCTCCTGCCAATGCCAAGGATGTTCAAAGACTGACAGGCAGGATAGCAGCTTTGAACAGGTTCATATCGAAATCCTCAGAAAAATGCAAAGAATTCTACGATATCCTAAGGAAGAATAAGAAGTTTGAATGGACTGAGAAGCATGAGAACGCTTTACAAGCTCTTAAAGAATATATGTCCTCAGCACCAGCATTAGCAAAACCGGAAAAAGGAGATGTGTTATCCTTATACCTGGCGGTATCCTCAACCGCTGTAAGTGCTGTCCTTGTCAAGGATCACGAAGGTACACAATATCCTATCTACTATGTAAGTAAAAGTTTACTTGATGCCGAATCCAGGTACTCACACCTCGAAAAACTTATTCTTGCATTAATCATGGCATCCACTAAGTTAAGGCATTATTTTGAAACCCATACTATTGTTGTTAAAACTAATTTTCCAATTAAGAATGTCCTCAGGAAACCGGAGATGTCAGGGAGAATGGCTAAGTGGGCAGTGAAGCTTAGTGCCCATGATATAAGATATGAACCAAGAACAGCCATTAAATCACAAGCCTTAGCCGACTTTGTGGCTGATTTCAGTAGTGATCTACAAAGAGAAGCAGAATGGGAGGTCCAACAGCTGGATGAGACCAAGGATCCTTGGATACTACACACTGATGGATCCTCAAATGTTAAGGGCACAGGGCTCGGGATACTACTAAAATCGCCACAGGGGGACATAATACCCCACTCCATAGCCTGTGAGTTCCAAGCAACTAACAATGAGGCTGAATATGAAGCCTTAATTGCTGGCTTACAAATTGCTAAGGATATGGGGGTAAAATATCTTAAAGTATATGTAGACTCATTATTGATCACCAATCACTTTAATGGATCCTATGCTGTTAAAGGTGAAAAACTAACCAAATATTTAGAGATAGTCAAAGAATTGGCACTCTCTTTTGTTTCTTTCAGCTTAACACAGGTACCAAGGGAGGATAACACGGAAGCTGATGCATTGGCCAACTTAGGATCGTCCTTAAAAATTCCAGAAGACATAAGTATCCCTATCATCCACATCCTGGCTCCTGCTATTGAAAGTCAAGTGGCCATGGAAATAGAAGAGGATACTGCAGTAATCCCTAGTGAAGAAGCTCAATCTTATGCAGGATCATGGGTCTCACCAATCATGAAATACTTGCAAGACGGAGAGATTCCAATGGGAGAAAATCCTAGAGCTTTCAGGATCAAGGTATCTCAATTTACGATCGTAAATAATGTGCTATATAAACGATCCCTTGCAGGACCATATTTAAGATGTATTGAGGATCCTGAAATTGAAGAAGTGTTGAGAGACTTCCATGAAGGAGATTGTGGAAACCACACTAGGGGCAGGGCATTATTCTCAAGGATCCTTAGAACAGGATACTACTGGCCAACCATGAAAAGGGATGCTGTAGAGTATGCTAAGAAGTGTGATCCTTGCCAAAGACATAGCAATATCCTCCATCAGCCAGCTGAATTTTTACACCCAATACCATCCTCTTGGCCATTCATGAGATGGGGAATGGATATAGTTGGCAAGCTTCCTAAAGCACCTGGTGGAAAAGTATTTATGCTTGCCATGACTGACTCTTTTTCCAAGTGGATAGAAGCTGAAGCCTTTGCTCAAGTCAGGGAAAAGGAAGTCATATCCTTCATCAAAAGAAATATTATAACTAGATTTGGCATTCCCTCTGAAATTGTATGTGATAATGGCTCCCAATTCATTGGAAGCAGAACCACTAACTTTTGTGACAGCTGGGGAATCAAGATGATAACATCAACACCAGTTCATCCACAAGCCAATGGTCAAGCAGAATCATCCAACAAGATCATCATCAACAATCTGAAGAAGAAGCTAGGATCCAAGAAGGGGAAATGGGCAGAGGAGTTACCTTATGTGCTATGGGCTGATAGAACAACTCCCAAGAATGCCACTGGTCAAACACCTTTCTCTTTAGTATTTGGGGCAGAGGCAGTGATCCCAACAGAAATGGTGATCCCAACTGCTAGAACAAGTGCTCGTGATCCTGAAGAAAATGCTACAATTCTAGCTCAGGATTTGGATACTATTGAAGAAATCAGGGATCTAGCTAGGATAAGGATGGCAAGCTACCAACAAAGAATGGCTGGTGCCTACAACAAAAATGTCAGATTAAGGAAATTTCAAGTCGGAGATATGGTGTTGAGAAAAGCATTTCAAAATACTATCAATCCTGCTGACGGGAAGTTAGCACCAAAATGGGAAGGTCCCTACTTGATTGAAGCTGAAGCAGGAAAGGGGGCATACAGGTTGCTAACCATGGAAGGAAACTTGTTGCCAAGAGCCTGGAATGCTGTTCACTTAAAGAAATATTTCATGTGAACATGATCCTCCATGCACGTGATCCTTACATTGAAGTATCCTTAAAGGATCCCGGTGATATCAGTGATCCTTACTCTGGTAATATGCTTATCTAGAAACTATTGTATTTTCTTACTTTTTACCTAAGGATAAGGATCATGTATCCTTCATCCTCTACTCACGAAACATTTGAGTTATGATAGTTCAGGTATCTTCAGCATATCGTCAAAGATCTTCAAAAGCACCGCAGATCCTTGGGTCCAACCCCAGTTATCCTTGGGATTATCCCCAGTTTCCGCCAGCAGCGCACGATGATCCTGATATAGTTCACGTCTTTGGGACCAGTACCCACTTCCGGGGCTGACAACCTCATCGTACTGGCTATATTTAGGATCCTACGTATAATGGTAGACGTACCATACATCCGTTCCTAAGGTTTCTAACGTTTTCACGTTAGCTAAGGTTTTGACATTTTCATGTCACTAAGTTTGGATAGTCGCCAGAAAGGGCCATACTCCAGTTTACATACGATCCTTTGGGCTTGTCCCCAGTTATCCTTTGGGCTTGTCCCCAGTGATCCTCCGGGATCATCCTCAGTTATCCTTTGGGCATGTCCCCAGCTACTAATTTATCTTTTATATTGGCTTAGTCCCAAGTTATGTTCCATTTTTCAGGTTTTCGAAGTTAAACAAATAAGGATCCTTAATCCTTATTATCCGTTAAAATTTCACTTATGGTTATCTTGATTAAAGGTTAGGATCCTAACTTGGATTCTCAGGTATGATCCTTGACTATTTTGATTATACTCACTATTCTGAACAACCCTTACACTATGACAACTAAGCCTATGATCCTTGAAATAAGCTACCCTGAAAATTTTCAATGATAGGATATTTGATCTAGGATCATATCCTAAATTTCTTAAACATGATTTGCTCAGCTTTTGTCACTTTGACAAATATGTTTCTAAAATAATTGGACAACAAGAGGATAAATAAAGGATAACGAAACAAGGTAAGCCAGAAAGATTAAAGTTATTTTATTAACAAAGGATCTTAAACCCTTTCAAAAAAGTTGTCAAAATTGCCAACCCACGTCTCTACCAGCAAAACGTGGCCCGTCCACATGGGTTGGCAAAGGGTGTCCATTGTTTATGTGGTCATAGCAGGTGCAGGAAAGTAAGAGCGACAGGATCACAAAGGCTTCATCCCCCAAGATCGGTTAAGTGGGCTAGTATGGTGTGGTTTAGTCAATGTATCCCGAGACATTCATTTCATCTTTGGTTAGTCATAAAAAACAAGCTCAAAACACAAGATCGGTTGGCGGTTTGGGAAGTGGGCAGCGAAACGAACCGGAGACTCATGTGTTGTCCTCTTTGTAAACATGGTACGGATTCTAGAGATCATTTATTTTTCGTGTGTGGTTTTGCTTCTCAAGTCTGGTCGAACATAAGGATGTTGGTGGATTTGGAAAACGTTAATGATTCTTGGACTTCGATTGCGGTTTGGATGGAACGCTATTCGGATTCCAAAAGGTTCAAACACATCGTGTGTAAGCTAGCAATATCGGCCTCATCTTATTACATATGGCAAGAGCGGAATAATCGGTTGTTTACGTCAAAGGAGTGCACGGCGGAACAGGTAACCGAGAAGATTAAAAACATTGTCCGGCTCAGGCTAATGGGTTTCGTTTACAAAGGAGATTTGGATTACCAAAGGACGCTCACAAAGTGGCAGAACCTGTGTAGGGCATCGGATGAAGACCCGGGCTAAGGACCAAGATTTTGTGTTGTCCGTTTGGTAGTAATTGTTTGTTTTATTGGTAGTGTTTTGGGCTGTGTGTCGTCTTTTGGTTGTACGTTGATGTTGGTCTTGTTTTCTTGTTGCCTAGTCTTGGTATGCCGGGGCTAGTTGCGTGTGCTATGTCAGGCACATGCTTTGTTCTTATTGGTTATTTATAAAATTTACCGGGGTAACCCTTTACCCAAAAAAAAAAAGGCTTCATCCCCCAAACAGAGGATCCCTCCACCATTTGCGATCCTACCTATTGTCCAAAGGATCCAGGATCCTTAACCCTAAAAACTATTGTTTGAGTTACATACCATAAATTGTTTCAAAACATCACAACCACAAAAAACCACTACCAAATTTTAAAAAATTGGGCTCCGGCTATGTCTAGAAATTTCCATCATTGCCCAATCATGCAGCCTACACCTTCGCTGCTTCATCACCACCAGCATCTCCACCTTGATCCTTCCCAGCATCACCACCTTCCAGCATGGGGATCTCCTCAGCCTCATCCTCGTCCTCCAGGTCCGCCAGCCTTGCCTTCCAACCTTCAACGTCCCACGAGCTTTTGTCAAAGGTAGGATCCTGGGCCTCCTCAGCCATCTGAAATTGTATCTTGTACATAGCAATTGCCGCGGAGACCTTGGCGTCTTGGGTGATCTCCTGCTTCTCGTTATCCATATCGATCAGCCTCTGAGCAGCCTCATCCTTCATGGCCCGGAGTTCCTTCTCAAGATCTGCTATCTTGAGATCCTTAAGCACGCCCATTTGTTGAAGGTCGGCAATCTGGCTCTCTTGATCCTCAACATGGGCAAGATAGGTCTCGATCTCGGCAAGTTTCTGCAAAGAGGGAAACAAGGTAAGTCCAGAACCGGATGATCCTTAAAGAAACAGGATATCCGAAGCGAATAACCAACAGGGGCAGTGATCCTTACCTCATTCACATAGTCAAGGAATTGCTGACGGAGGAGGGGAAATCCTTGTAGATCTTCAGTAGTCTTCCTCTTCTTCCCCTTGCCTCGGATAGGTGCTTTGGGAGCTGATACTGAAGGGCTGGCAGCAGGAGCCTTCTTCTTTGAAGATGTGACATTGGCAAGATCACTTATCCCAAATTTGGAGGCAGATTTAGCAGACCGGGCAGATTTTCCAGCACCTACAATTCAAAAACAAGATAAGTTCCCTTATTAAATTAAATGCTCTTACGTAAAACTTATTTTCTATAAGGATACTTACTTGACATAGTGGCAGATGCAGAGGATACTTCTTGAGAATCTTGGACGGTGACTTGAAAACTTCTGATTTCAGGATTAAGCTTTTTAAAAGCTAGGACTCTCTCTTTTGCAGCAGGGCTTAATTTCAGATGAGCAATGGATATAGCTGCACAAGAAATAAAAAGAGATGTTAGTGATCCTCATTATATGAGACAGGGCTGATAATGATCCTTAAAGGATCCTCTATCCTACCATGAGTGGCCCATTCCTTGGGCAGATCCTTCCCATCTGGGATCGAATCTCTTCTCACAAAGAAGAAACGACGCTTCCAGTTTGTGTCATTTTTGGTAACTTTCAAAACAGGGTGATCCTCCCCGGCCTTCCGTTTCAACAAATACCGGTGAGAACCAAAGGTGGTAAGATCGTAAAACTCAGCTAACTCCGCCATCCCTAGATCAATCCCTTCCTGCTCGATGATCCTCTCAAAGGTATACAGAACCCTCCAGATCATCGGCATAGCTTGGATATATGAAATGCCGGTTAAGGAAAAGAAAGATTGGGTGAACGATGGAAAAGGATATGAATACCCTATGGTGAATGGAGTAGCAGGAAAAGCCACCCAGGTATTCGAAACAGAGTCACTCAGAGCGGTAGGTGTGAAGGACTTAAAAATAGTATTCGCCGGAAAGCAATGACGAATTCTGTCTATGTGAACATCGGTAAAGCAACACCTCTCCGTAGGAGAATCCTTGATAATCCCCTGGCTTTTTAAGGGACTATCCTTCTTGGAATCCTTGTGTGGAGAATTCCGGAGCAACATGTTTGTGACGAGACGGAAACAGAGCAAAGAGAAAAGAAAGAGAGAAAGAGGAGAATACCTGATCAATCTTCGGTGCAGAATATAAAGGGAGTGTATCTTGAACTTAAATACAAACTGATCCTCACCCTACCTCCTATTTATAATCATGATTTGCAGGGATTGTCACATCTGTGACGTAATGATCACAACGGCTAGTCCGCTTATAACGGCTAGTTATCCGAATAGTCCGTTGGAGATAAAGATCAGAGCAAAATATAATTCGTTTATTTACAATAAACTCTTTATATTTTGGGGGCAATTGTTAGGGCTGGATTTTTATTATAGGTGATCCTTACACGTGATCCTAACCAGTGATCCTTGTTTCTTTGGCAGACAGTGATCCTCAGCCGGACTTCAGGATCAGGATCATTGGGACATTATAGGATCCTCATACTAACGATCATCTTCGCTTAATGCAATGTTATTTTCGCAGGAATACCTAGCAGGATACGCTCTAAGCATCATGATCAAGGGACGCATCTTCACAATTATGGCAAGAGCTTAATTGAAGATAGACGTTGCACAGGATATGGAAACAAGGCTTGATTTATGGGCGGCTATTTAGGCTAGATTGTATCTCATTTCTAAAGGGGTAATGAGCTGAATATTAGTTTAACTACCTAAAATAGGTCACCTACACACATATAAATACCACTCTTCCTCATTCGGAAGAGGACACACGACATACAACGCAACTCTCACACACTTAGACACTCGAAACAATAGTGATCCTTGTACTCAGCTCATTATCATCCGAAGTTGTAACCATTTTGTTCTTATATTGAAGTTTGGTGATCGGTAGTTGCCATCACCCGAGGTTTTTTATGCCGGAGATCATATACTGATCAAGGGCTTTTTCCTCGTATAAATCATTGTGTCTTTGCATCTTTATCACAGAAGTGATCCTTTACTTTCATAATTAACCAAGCATCATACCCCGTTTACATAAAGTTTGGTTACATTATCCTTGTGTGATTTTTGACCAAAACAGGGTATTATGTCCCCCTGTGGCGATTTTAGTAGTATCCCGAGCCCTGTGCCCTTGACATTTGAGGATCCATCAGTGTGTAGTATCCAAGGATCCTTGGTCTCATCCAGCTGCTGGACTTCCAATTCTGCTTCCTTTTGTAGATCACTACTGAAATCAGCCACAAAGTCAGCTAGTGCTTGGGATTTGATTGCTGTTCTAGGCTCGTATCTTATATCATGGGCACTAAGCTTTACTGCCCACTTAGCCATTCTTCCGGATATCTCTGGTTTCCTGAGGACATTCTTGATTGGAAAATTAGTTCTAACAACGATAGTATGAGTTTCAAAATAATGTCTTAACTTAGTTGATGCCATAATTAGTGCAAGAATAAGTTTTTCAAGGTGTGAATACCTGGATTCGGCATCAAGTAAACTCTTACTTACATAGTAGATAGGATGTTGTGTACCTTCGTGATCCTTAACGAGGACAGCACTTACAGCGGTTGAGGATACCGCCAGATATAAGGATAACACATCTCCTTTTTCGGGTTTCATTAATGCTGGTGCTGAGGACATGTATTCTTTAAGGGCTTGTAAAGCATTCTCATGCTTCTCAGTCCATTCAAACTTCTTGTTCTTCCTTAGGATATCGTAAAATTCTTTACATTTTTCTGAGGATTTTGATATGAACCTGTTCAGAGCTGCTATCCTGCCTGTTAGCCTTTGCACATCCTTAGCATTGGTAGGGGATTTGATATTCACTAATGCTTTAATTTGTTCTGGGCTTGCTTCAATGCCCCTCTGAGTTACCATATATCCTAGAAATTTACCTGCTTTAACACCAAAGTGACATTTCGAAGGATTAAGCTTCATGTTATAATTATCAAGGATATCAAATGCTTCTTCCAAATCCCTTAGGTGATCCTCAGCTTTCTTTGATTTGACTACCATATCATCTATGTATACTTCCATAGTTTGTCCAATTTGATCTTTGAACATCATATTCACCAGCCTTTGATATGTTGCACCTGCATTTCTTAGTCCAAAAGGCATGGCAATATAACAATACAAACCGGTTGGGGTCATAAAGGCCGTATCCTCTTGGTCGGATGGTTCCATCTGAATTTGTTGGAATCCAGATGATGCATCCATAAAGGTCAACAGTTCATGCCCCGCCGTTGCATACACCATGGAGTCAATGTGGGGTAATGGGAAAGGATCCTTGGGACATGCCTTATTCAGATCAGTGAAATCGACACATACCCTCCACTTTCTGTTTTTCTTTTGGACAACGACCACATTGGCTAACCATTTTGGATATTTTACCTCTCTGATCATACCTGCTCGAAGTAGTCTCTCTACTTCTTCTTGGATAATGGCATTCCTTTCTGGTGCAAACTTCCTCCTTTTTTGATGGATTGGTTTGATAGACCTGTCAATGCCAAGTTTATGAGTGATGATATCCTTAGATATACCTGTCATATCTTCGTGCTTCCATGCAAAGGTAGATTTTCTTCTTTTGAGGAAGGATATTATGTCTTCTTTCATTTTGCCAAGGATCCCTGATCCGATATAGATTTTTGATTTAGGATCACTAGGATCCAAGAGGATTTCGTCCACATCTTGTTCCCTTGCCTCCAAGACATTCCTCGGAGGATACTGTAATTGCTATTGCTCCCTTGGCTTCGAGGTTGGCTTCATGGATGAGGTATAACAATCCTTAGCCTCCTGCTGATCACTGTCGATCTTGATTATCCCCCATGGTCTAGGGAGTTTCACACATTGATGATAGGTGGATGGGACTGCTTTCATATCGTGTATCCAGGGCCTGCCAAGGATAACATTGCAACAAGATAAACAGTCAATAACACAAAATTTTTGATAATTATGTAATCCTTCCACGTAGATTGGGAGTTTGATGTCCCCCAGAGTTTTCTTCGTTTCTCCACTGAATCCTACAAGCACGGAGGATCTTGGTGTGATGTCTGATTCTGGGATACCCATTTTCTTTAGAACATCAAGCTGGATAATGTTCACTGAGCTTCCTCCGTCGATAAGGATCCTGCGGACAAAATGGTTAGAGATAAAGAGAGTAATAACTAAACTATCATGATGAGGATCCTGGATGTTAATGCGATCATCCTCATCAAACGTTATCGTCTTTCCTTCCGACACACTTGATGTTCGAATAGGTCTTTCTCCATTATCCATTTTTGCTTTTTGCATGCCTTTTAGCTGCCGAGAAGGATGTACCACAAATATCTGATCCTCCGGAAATAAAGTTGATCACTTGTGCATTCACCGGAGGGGCTGGAGCCTTTTCAGGGATCCTTTCAGGATCCTGAGTCCTTTGCTTTTTTCTTCCCAACAATTCTTTTAGATGCCCCTTGCTTAACAGATATCCAATTTCTTTTCTTAAAGCTATGCATTCTTCAGTAAGATGCCTGAAATCCTCATGGTATGCACACCATTTTGACTTGTCTTTAGTCCCGGATGGTTTATCATTCTTCCTGGGCCACCTAGCTTTTTCTCCTAGATTCTGCATTGCAAGGATTAGTTCATGATTATCAACGGAAAAACAATATTCGGAGATTGGAGGATAATCTTCATCATCCTCTTCTTGGTCAACAACATGCACATTCTGGTTGTCATTTCTATGGTAGGATTTGAATTTATTGTTCTTGAAGGAGGATCCTTGCTTCTCCTGTTTTGAGGATCCCACTTGTCTCTCCTGGATCCTCTTGTCATCCTCTAGCCGGATGAACCTGAGTGCCCGAGTTCTTACTTCATCTAGATTCCTGCATGGTGTCATAACAAGATCATCATAGAACAATGAATCCTTAAGCAGTCCCATTTTGAAGGCTTCAACAGCCGTAGCCATATCCAAGTTGGGAATGTCCAAGGATTCTTTACTAAATTTAGTTATATAATCCCTTAATGATTCATTATGACTTTGAGTTACCCTATATAAATCACTAGTTAATCTTTCAAATTTTCTACTACAAGAGAATTGGTTATTAAATAAATTAACTAAATTAGCAAATGAAGTGATAGAGTAAGGGGGAAGACTTAGCAGCCATTTAAGAGCTGATCCAGTAAGGGTGGATCCAAATCCTTTACATAAGCATGCTTCCTTTAACTTTTCTGGGATTGGATTGATCTCCATCCTCTCCCTGTATTGTGCTATGTGCTCTTCAGGATCCGTTGTACCATCATACAGCTTCATAGTAGGGATATGGAACCTTTTGGGTACCTCTGCATCACAAATTGATGGTGCAAAACGAGATACCTTATGGCTCCCATCTGCAATCTCCGGGATAGGCTTGACTACCCCTGGAACACTTGATATCATATCCTTTAGCTTCTGTAGCTCCCTGGCCATAGCATGATTGATACCTGTATCCTGCACGAATCCATGGTTAGTGGTAGGATAATTATTTAAGGTGTTACCTCCCATCGGGTTCAAGTTAGGAACATTGGGTGTGAATCCATATTGCTGGGATTCTGGGATACCGGAGGGACCAGTGGAAGCAATGGTCTGCATTGGAATGAAGTCCCCTTGATGGACATCTAGACTTCCTGTTTGCAAACTTTTTAGGGATCCTGGCATCTGGAAGGATCCTGGTATCTGAGACGATCCCGGAACGAAGGAGGATCCTTGAACCTGGGATGATCCTGGAACAAAGGAGGATCCTTGAACCTGGGATGATCCAGGGACAAAGGAGGATCCTAAGCGGGGACGAAGTTTGTGGGATATTCCGGTTCAAGCTAGCTCCCCATGGGGCTGGAAAAAATTGTTGAACTGTAGGAATGGGATTCGGGATCACATATGGGTTAAGATTGGCAATGGTCAAAGCACTTCGTTGTGGTTTGACAAATGGTCGAGTGATTGCCCGTTGCAGCAACTAGTTACGCCGCGTCAAATGGCTCGCCATGGTTTTACAATTAAATCTAAAGTGACAGAGGCTTTTATTGATGGCAGATGGGAATGGCCAGAAGAGTGGAGAAATGAGTATCCGGTTTTGTTTCAGCTTCGTCCTCTATCTATATCGGATATGCAGGACAGAAGATTATGGATGAATTCGGATGGCAAGCTGGTTCCCTTCACATCGAAAGAAGTGTGGAATGTTATTCGGACTCGTGAACAACCAAAGTTGTGGTCGAAAGTGGTGTGGTCGTCGTTTAATATTCCAAAGCATTCGTTCATGTGCTGGCTTATTTTTAAGAAAAAGCTTTGGACTCAAGACCGAATTATGAGGTGGAATCATTTAGTTACGGGATCTATGAATCTGATGTGCTGTTTGTTATGCCAGTCAGATTTAGAAACTCATGAACATCTGTTTTTTGAATGCTCTTATTCGAAATCAGTGTGGCATAAAGTAAGGCATAAAGTAGAGATGAACTCGATTAAAGAGTCTTGGGAGGAGATTTCAGCTTCGTTGATTGCGAAAGCAAACTCGAAATCGGTTTTTGCTGTTGCGAGTAGATTGGTGGTGGCAGCCGCGGCTTATATTATTTGGAGTGAACGGAACGCGAGATTTTTCAGTAACCGGTTGAGACCTCCGGAACAGCTGGCTGATAGAATCGTTAGTACGGTTAGAACAAAGTTATTCTCATTCAGGTATAAGCAAACCTCAAATGTCAAGCGTTTTATGGAAGCGTGGAAGTTGGATAAAGCAGACTTTTTGGAAGAAGACTGAAGATCAGCGAGTTTTTTAATTCGTTTGATGTTTTTGGTTGTGTTATGTGGTTGTTTTCTTGTTGCACTCTTTAGTGGTATGTCACTAAGAGAACTAGAGGGTATTTTCAGCCTTCTACTTGTATGATTTTTGATATGTTATAAAATCACCGGGGTAACCCTTTACCCAAAAAAAAGGATCCCGAATGCTGGGCGTAGGATCCCGCCGGTTGAAAATATGATCCTGATGCCTGAGTCATTGTTGCTGGGCTGAAATGCACTCCTCTTGATCCACCCATATATTGTATGTCAGGGACCTCTGTTGGCTGAGAAGTAATCATTGGAGTATCAAAATTCAAAGATTTGGGCATTAGTGGGGAATGATCCTCTGCCGTTTTCTTTTGCCTTTTGAGATCTCCGATTTCTCTGAGGATCCTGTCATTAGTTTCATCCTGCTGCTGCATACGATCCCTCATCTGCAAAATCAAAGTAAATACATCACTAGTACTGGGAACAGAAGAAGTTAGAGCAGAAGATGATGGTTTAGAGGATATAGAAATTGGTCTCTTCTCAGCATTTTTATGAGATCCAGCTGGTGGTGGAGGCAAAGGTGGAATGCCAGTAGATGAATTGACTGCCGACATCGCTGTGGATGTATTCTTCAATGACGAAGCCATGTAACTCTTTGAAATGATTTCGAACAGAAAGTTTTCTTATGAATGAAGCACCAATTGCCCCACGGTGGGCGCCAAACTGTTTTGGTCAAAAATCACACAAGGATAATGCAACCAAACTCTAAGTAAATGGGGAATGATGCTTGGTTTATTGAAAAAGTAAAGGATCACTTCAGTATGAAATATGCAAAGACACAATGATTTATACGAGGAAAAAGCCGTTGATCAATGTATGATCTCCGGCATAAAAAACCTCGGGTGATGGCAACTACCGATCACCAACTTCAATATATCAAAATATGGTTACAACTTCGGATGATAATGAGCTGAGTACAAGGATCACTATCGTAATGTGTGTCTAAGCGTGTGAGAATTGTGTTGTGTATTCTTCCGAATGGGGAAGAGTGTTTATATATACAAGTGTAGGTGACCTATTTTAGATAAAAAGACTAATAATCAGCTCATTACCCCGTTAGAAATAAAAGCAAATCTAGCCTAAATTGTCGCCCTTAAATCATGCTAAGTTTCCATATCCTTTGCAACGTCCATCTCGGATTAAGCACATGCTATAATTGTAAAGACGCGTCCTTTGATTGTGATGCTAAGAGCGGATCCTGCTAGATGTCCCTGCAAAATAACATTAAGTTCAATGAAAGCAACTGTTAGCATGAGGATCCTATGACGGTCCGTGATCCTGATCCTGGAACTCTGCTGAGGATCACTATCTGCCAAAGAAACAAGGATCACTGGTTAGGATCACGCGTAAGGATCATGTATTATAAAAATCCAGCCCTAACAGTCAACACCAGTCCATCCACAAGCCAATGGTCAAGCAGAATCATCCAACAAGATCATCATCAACAACCTGAAGAAGAAATTAGGATCCAAGAAGGGGAAATGGGCAGAGGAATTGCCTTATGTGCTGTGGGCTGATAGGACAACTCCCAAGAATGCCACTGGTCAAACACCCTTCTCTTTAGTATTTGGGGCAGAAGCAGTGATCCCAACAGAAATGGTGATTCCAACTGCTAGAACAAGTACTCGTGATCCTGAAGAGAATGCTGCAAACCTAGCTCAAGAATTGGATACTATTGAGGAAATCAGGGATCTGGCTAGGATAAGGATGGCAAGCTACCAACAAAGAATGGCTGGTGCCTACAACAAAAATGTCAGGATAAGGAAGTTCCAAGTCGGGGATATGGTGTTGAGAAAAGCATTCCAAAACACCATCAATCCTGCTGACGGAAAATTGGCACCAAAATGGGAAGGCCCTTACTTGATTGAAGCCGAAGCAGGAAAGGGGGCATACAGATTGCTAACCATGGAAGGAAATTTGTTACCAAGAGCCTGGAATGCTATTCACTTAAAGAAGTATTTCATGTGAACAGGATCCTTCAGGTATATGATCCTTACATCGGAAGCATCCTCGAAGGATCCCGGCGACATCAGTGATCCTTTACTCTGGTAAAGTCCTTATCTCAAAACTTTTCCATTTTCTTATTTTTACCTAAGGATAAGGATCACGTATCCTTCATCCTTCTCTCACGAGAATTTGAGTTCTGATAGTCCAGGTATCCTCAGCATATTATCGATAGTCTTCAAAAGCATCTCAGATCCTTGGGTTCAACCCCAGTTATCCTTGGGCTTGTCCCCAGTTTTCGCCTGTAGCGCACGATGATCCTGGTATAGTTCACGTCTTTGGGACCAGTACCCACTTTAGGGGCTGACAACCTCATCGTACTGGCTATATCTAGGATCCTACGTATAATGGTAGACGTACCATACATCCGTTCCTAAGGTTTCTAACGTTTTCACGTTAGCTAAGGTTTTGACATTTTCATGTCACCAAGTTTGGATAGTCGCCAGTAAGGGCCATACTCCAGTTAACATACGATCCTTGGGCTTGTCCCCAGTTATCCTTTGGGCTTGTCCCCAGTGATCCTTTGGGCTTGTCCCCAGTTATCCTTTGGGCTTGTCCCCAGTGATCCTTTGGGCTTGTCCCCAGTTATCCTTTGGGCATGTCCCCAGCTATTAATTTATCTTTTACATTGGCTTAGTCCCAAGTTATGTTCCATTTTTCAGGTTTTCGAAGTTAAACAAATAAGGATCCTTAATCCTTATTATCCGTAAAAATTTCACTTATGGTTATCTTGATTAAAGGTTAGGATCCTAACTTGGATTCTCAGGTATGATCCTTGACTATTTTGATTATACTCACTATTCTGAACAACCCTTACACTATTGTTGGGGCTGGATTTTACTATAAATGATCCTTATACGTGATCCTGACAAGTGATCCTTGTTTCTTTGGCAGATAGTGATCCTCAGCCAGACTTCAGGATCAGGATCATGGGACGATATGGTGATCCTTATACTAACGGTCATTTTCGATTACTACAATATTATTTTGCAGGAATATCTAGCAGGATATGCCCTACATATCATGATCCAGGGACGCGCTTTTACAAATATGGCAAGAGCTGAATTGAAGATGAACGTTGTGCCGGATATGGAAACATGGCTTGATCTAAGGGCAGCAATTTAGGCTAGATTATCTTTATTCCTAAAGGGGTAATGAGCTGATTAGTGGTCTATCTACCTAAAATAAGTTACCTACACATGTATAAATACCCATCTTCCTCATTCGGAAGAACACACACAACATACGACACAACTCTCAACACTTAGACACTCAGTGATCCTTGTACTCAGCTCATTATCATCCGAAGTTGTAACTACATTTTTATTATATTGAAGTTGGTGATCGGTAGTTGCCATCACCCGAGGTTTTTTATGCCGGAGATCATACATTGATCAAGGGCTTTTTCCTCGTATAAATCGTTGTGTCTTTGCATATTCATCACAGAAGTGATCCTTTACTTTCATAGCTAACCAAGCATCATACCCCGTTTACATATAGTTTGGTTACATTATCCTTGTGTGATTTTTGACCAAAACAGTTTGGCGCCCACCGTGGGGCAATTGGTGCTTCATTCATAAAGAAAATCTTTTGTTCAAAATCATTTCAAAGAGTTACATGGCTTCATCATTGAAGAACACTTCCACGGCGATGTCTGCAGTCACCTCAGCACAAACCACTCTACCTCCTCCACCGGCAGGATCCCAGAGAAATGCTGAGAAGAGACCAACCCCTTCTTTCTCTAAACCTCCATCTTCTTCTGCTATGAATTCTTCTATTCCCAGTACTAGTGATGTGTTTGCTTTAATTTTGCAGATGAAGGATCGTATGCAGCGGCAGGATGAAACTAATGACAGGATCCTCAGGGAGATTGGAGATCTCAAAAGACAAAAGAAAGCGGCAGAGGATCATTCCCCACTGATGCCAAAATCCTTGAGTTTTGAGACTCCAATGGTCACCTCTCAGCCATCAGGGATCCCAGACGTACAGATCACAGGGGAGACGAGAGGATTACATCTCAAGTCAGCAGCAATGACTCAGACATCGGGCTCGTATTTTCAGCCAGCAGGATCCTATCCTCAGTATATGGGATCCTTCATGAATCCGGGAGCCTATCCGGGGGCACAGCAGTTTCAAGGATCCTACTTTATCCCAGGATCATTCCAGGGCCAAGGATCCTCCTTTATCCCAGGATCATCCCAGGTTCAAGGACCCTCCTTCGTTCCAGGATCATCCCAGATACCAGGATCCTTACGGATGCCAGGATCCCTAAAAAGTTTGCAAACAGGGAGTCTAGATGTCCATCAAGGGGACTTCATTCCAATGCAGACTATTGCTTCCACTGGTCCCTCCGTCGTTCCAGAATCCCAGCAATATGGATTCCCTAACTTGAACCCAATGGGAGGTAACACTTTAAATAATTATCCTACCACTAACCATGGATTCATGCAGGATACAGGTACCAATCATGTTATGGCCAGGGAACTACAGAAACTAAAGGACATGATCTCAAGTGTTCCAGGGGTAGTCAAGCCTATCCCAGAGATTGCAGATGGGAGCCACAAGGTATCTCGCTTTGCACCACCAATCTGTGATGCAGAGGTACCCAAAAGGTTCCATATCCCTACCATGAAGTTGTATGACGGCACAACGGATCCAGAGGAGCATATAGCACAATACAGGGAAAGGATGGAGATCAATCCTATCCCAGAAAAATTGAAGGAAGCATGCCTATGTAAAGGATTTGGATCTACTCTTACTGGATCAGCCCTTAAATGGCTGCTAAGTCTTCCCCCTTACTCTATTACTTCATTTGCTAATTTAGTTAATTTATTCAATAACCAATTCTCTTGTAGTAGAAAATTCGAAAAATTAACTAGTGATTTGTACAGGATAACTCAAAATCATAACGAATCATTAAGAGATTATATAACTAAATTTAGTAAAGAATCCTTGGATATTCCCAACTTGGATATGGCTACAGCTGTTGAAGCCTTCAAAATGGGACTTCTTAAGGATTCATTATTCTATGATGATCTTGTTATGACACCTTGCAGGAACTTAGATGAAGTAAGAACTCGAGCACTCAGGTTTATCCGGCTAGAGGATGACAAGAGGATCCAGGAGAGACAAGTAGGATCCCCAAAACAAGATAAGCAAGGATCCTCCTTCAAAAACAACAAGTTCAAATCCTACCATAGAAACGAGAACAAGAATGTGCATGCTGTCGACCAAGAAGAGGATGATGAAGAATATCCTCCAATCTCAGAATATTGTTTTTCCGTTGACAATCACGAACTAATCCTTGCAATGCAGAATCTAGGTGAAAAGGCTAGGTGGCCCAGGAAGAATGATAAACCATCCGGGACTAAAGACAAGTCCAAATGGTGTGCATACCATGAGGATTTCGGCCATCTGACTGAAGATTGCATAGCTTTAAGAAAGGAAATTGGATACCTGCTAAGCAAGGGACATCTAAAAGAATTGCTGGGGAGAAAAAAGCAAAGGATCCAGGATCCTGAAAGGATCCCCGAAAAAGCCCCAGCACCTCCGGCAAATGCACAAGTGATCAACTTCATATCCGGAGGATCAGACATTTGTGGTACATCCTTTTCAGCGGCCAAAAGACATGCAAAAGAATCAAAAATGGACAATGGAGAAAGGCCTATTAGAACATCAAGTGTTTCAGAAGGGAAAACGATAACCTTTGATGAGGATGATCGCATCAACATCCAGGATCCTCATCATGATAGTTTAGTTATTACTCTCTTTATTTCTAACCATTTTGTCCGCAGGATCCTTATCGATGGAGGGAGCTCAGTGAACATAATCCAGCTTGATGTCTTGAAGAAGATGGGAATCCCAGAATCAGACATCACACCAAGATCCTCCGTGCTTGTAGGGTTCAGTGGAGAAACGAAGAAAACTCTGGGGGACATCAAACTCCCAATCTACGTGGAAGGACTACATAATTATCAAAAATTTTGTGTTATTGACTGTTTATCTTGTTGCAACGTTATCCTTGGCAGGCCTTGGATACATGACATGAAAGCAGTTCCATCTACCTACCATCAATGTGTAAAGCTCCCTAGCCCATGGGGGATAATCAAGATCGACAGCGATCAGCAAGAGGCTAAGGATTGCTATACCTCATCCATGAAGCCAACCTCGAAGCCAAGGGAGCAATAGCAATTACAGTATCCTCCGAGGAATGTCTTGGAGGCAAGGGAGCAAGATGTAGATGAAATCCTCTTGGACCCTAGTGATCCTGAATCAAAAATCTATATCGGATCAGGGATCCTTGGCAAGATGAAAGAAGACATGATATCCTTCCTCAAAAGAAGAAAATCTACCTTTGCTTGGAAACATGAAGATATGACAGGTATATCCAAGGATATTATTACTCACAAACTTGGCATTGACAGGTCTATCAAGCCAATCCATCAAAAAAGGAGGAAGTTTGCACCAGAAAGGAATGCCATTATCCAAGAAGAAGTAGAGAGACTACTTCGAGCAGGTATGATCAGAGAGGTAAAGTATCCTAAATGGTTAGCCAATGTGGTTGTTGTCCAAAAGAAAAACGGAAAGTGGAGGGTATGTGTCGATTTCACTGATTTGAATAAGGCATGTCCCAAGGATCCTTTCCCATTACCCCACATTGACTCCATGGTGGATGCAACAGCGGGGCATGAACTGTTAACTTTTATGGATGCATCATCCGGATTCCAACAAATCCAGATGGAACCATCTGACCAAGAGGATACAGCCTTTATGACCCCAACCGGTTTATATTGTTATATTGCCATGCCTTTTGGACTAAGAAATGCAGGTGCAACATATCAAAGGCTGGTAAATATGATGTTCAAAGATCAAATTGGAAAAACTATGGAGGTGTACATAGATGATATGGTGGTCAAGTCAAAGAAAGCTGAGGATCACCTAAGGGACTTGGAAGAAGCATTCGATATCCTTGATAGTTACAACATGAAACTAAATCCTTCAAAATGCCATTTTGGTGTTAAGGCAGGAAAGTTCTTAGGATACATGGTAACCCAGAGGGGCATTGAAGCAAGCCCAGAACAAATCAAAGCATTAATAAATATCAAGTCTCCTGCCAATGCCAAGGATGTTCAAAGACTAACAGGCAGGATAGCAGCTTTGAACAGGTTCATATCGAAATCCTCAGAAAAGTTCAAAGAATTCTACGATATCCTAAGGAAGAATAAGAAGTTCGAATGGACTGAGAAGCATGAAAATGCTTTACAAGCCCTAAAAGAGTATATGTCCTCAGCACCAGCATTAGCAAAACCGGAAAAAGGAGATGTGTTATCCTTATATCTGGCGGTATCCTCAACCGCTGTAAGTGCTGTCCTTGTTAAGGATCACGAAGGTACACAATATCCTATCTACTATGTAAGTAAAAGTTTACTTGATGCCGAATCCAGGTACTCACACCTCGAAAAACTCATCCTTGCATTAATCATGGCATCCACGAAGTTAAGGCATTATTTTGAAACTCATACTATTATTGTTAAAACTAATTTTCCAATTAAGAATGTCCTCAGGAAACCGGATATGTCAGGGAGAATGGCTAAGTGGGCAGTGAAGCTTAGTGCCCATGATATAAGATACGAACCAAGAACAGCCATTAAATCTCAAGCACTAGCTGACTTTGTGGCTGATTTCAGTAGTGATCTACAAAAGGAAGCAGAATTGGAGGTCCAGCAGCTGGATGAGACCAAGGATCCTTGGATACTACACACCGACGGATCCTCAAATATCAAAGGCACAGGGCTAGGGATCCTACTAAAATCGCCACAGGGGGACATAATACCCCACTCCATAGCTTGTGAGTTCCAGGCAACTAACAATGAGGCTGAGTATGAAGCCTTAATTGCTGGCTTACAAATTGCTAAGGATATGGGGGTAAAGTATCTCGAAGTATATGTAGATTCATTATTGATCACCAATCACTTTAATGGATCCTATGCTGTTAAAGGTGAAAAACTAACCAAATATTTAGAGATAGTCAAAAAATTGGCACTTTCTTTTGTTTCTTTTAGCTTAACACAGGTACCAAGGGAGGATAACACGGAAGCTGATGCATTGGCCAACCTAGGATCATCCTTAAAAATTCCAGAAAATATAAGTATCCCTATCATCCATATCCTGGCTCCTGCTATTGAAAACCAAGTAGCCATGGAAATAGAAGAGGATACTGCAGTAATCCCTAGTGAAGAAGCTCGATCTTATTCAGGATCATGGATCCCACCAATCATGAAATACTTGCAAAACGGAGAGATCCCAATGGGAGAAAATCCTAGAGCTTTCAGGATCAAGGTATCTCAATTTACAATCCTAAATAATATGCTATATAAACGATCCCTTGCAGGACCATATTTAAGATGTATTGAAGATCCTGAAATCGAAGAAGTATTGAGAGACTTCCACGAAGGAGATTGTGGAAACCACACTGGGGGCAGGGCATTATTCTCAAGGATCCTTAGAACAGGATACTACTGGCCAACCATGAAAAGGGATGCTGTAGAGTATGCTAAGAAATGTGATCCTTGCCAAAGACATAGCAATATCCTTCACCAACCAGCTGAATTACTACACCCCATACCATCCTCTTGGCCATTCATGAGATGGGGAATGGATATAGTTGGCAAGCTCCCTAAAGCACCTGGTGGAAAAGTATTTATGCTTGCCATGACTGACTATTTTTCCAAGTGGATAGAAGCTGAAGCCTTCGCTCAAGTCAGAGAAAAGGAAGTCATATCCTTCATTAAAAGAAACATTATAACCAGATTTGGCATCCCCTCTGAAATTATATGTGATAATGGTTCTCAATTCATTGGAAGGAGAACCACTAACTTTTGTGACAGTTGGGGAATCAAGATGATAACATCAACACCAGTTCATCCACAAGCCAATGGTCAAGCAGAATCATCCAACAAGATCATCATCAACAATCTGAAGAAGAAGCTAGGATCCAAGAAAGGAAAATGGGCAGAGGAGTTACCTTATGTGCTATGGGCTGATAGGACAACTCCCAAGAATGCCACTGGCCAAACACCTTTCTCTTTAGTATTTGGGGCAGAAGCAGTGATCCCAACAGAGATGGTGATCCCAACTGCTAGAACAAGTGCTCGTGATCCTGAAGAAAATGCTACAATCCTAGCTCAGGATTTGGATACTATTGAGGAAAACAGGGATCTAGCTAGGATAAGGATGGCAAGCTACCAACAAAGGATGGCTGGTGCCTACAACAAGAATGTCAGGATAAGGAAGTTCCAAGTCGGAGATATGGTGTTGAGAAAAGCATTTCAAAACACCATCAATCCTGCTGACGGGAAGCTAGCACCAAAATGGGAAGGTCCCTACTTGATTGAAGCTGAAGCAGGAAAGGGGGCATACAGGTTGCTAACCATGGAAGGAAACTTGTTACCAAGAGCCTGGAATGCTGTTCACTTAAAGAAATATTTCATGTGAACATGATCCTTCCTGCATGTGATCCTTACATTGAAATATCCTTGAAGGATCCTGGAGATATCGGTGATCCTTACTCAGGTAATATGCTTATCCTAAAACTATTGCATTTTCTTACTTTTTGCCTAAGGATAAGGATCATGTATCCTTCATCCTCTACTCACAAACCATTTGAGTTATGATAGTTCAGGTATCTCCAGCATATCATCAAAGATCTTCAAAAGCATCACAGATCCTCGGGTCCAACCCCAGTTATCCTTGGGATTATCCCCAGTTTCCGCCAGCAGCGCACGATGATCCTGATATAGTTCACGTCTTTGGGATCAGTACCCACTTTCGGGGCTGGCGACCTCATCGTACTGACTATACCCAGGATCCTACGTATAATGGTGGACGCACCATACATCCGTTCCTAAGGTTTCTAACGTTTTCACGTTAGCTAAGGTTTTGACATTTTCATGTCACTAAGTTTGGATAGTTGCCAGAAAGGGCCATACTCCAGTTTACATACGATCCTTTGGGCTTGTCCCCAGTTATCCTTTGGGCTTGTCCCCAGTTATCCTTTGGGCTTGTCCCCAGTGATCCTCCGGGATCATCCCCAGTTATCCTTTGGGCTTGTCCCCAGTGATCCTCCGGGATCATTCTCAGTTATCCTTTGGGCTTGTCCCCAGTTACTAACTTATCTTTTATATTGGCTTAGTCCCAAGTTATATTCCATTTTTTCAGGTTTTCGAAGTTAAACGATTAAGGATCCTTAATCCTTATTATCCATTAAAGTCTTACCTACGGTTGTTCCAATTAAAGGTTAGGATCCAAACTTGGATCCTCAGGTATGATCCTTAACTACTTTTAATTTCATTATTCATTTGAATAACCTTTAGACCTTGACAACTGAACCTATGATCCTTAAAATAAACTATCTTGGAAACTTTCGATTATAGGATATTTAATCCAGGATCATATCCTAAATTTCTTAAACATAATTTGCTCAAACTTTTCAAACAAACATGTGTCAAAACAATTGAAAATCAAAAAGATAACAACACAAGATAAGCCAGAAAGATTAAAGTTATATTATTAAACCAAAGGATCATTAACCCTTTCAAAAAAGTTGTCAAAATTACCTACCCAAAGCTTCTACCAGCAATACGTGGCCCGTCCGCTGGGGTAGGTAAAGGGTGTCCATGATAATAGGTTCAAAAGTATTGCAGGGAAATTAAAAGGCGGCAGGATCACAACGGCTTCATCCCCCAAACAGAGGATCCCTCCACCATGTGTAATCCTACCTATTGTTCAAAGGATCCAGGATCCTTAACCCTAAAGAAACTACTGTTCAGAAATTACAGACCATAATTGTTCACAAACCATCAACCACAAACCACTACCAAAAAACCTAAAAAATTGGGCTCCGGCCTAGTCAACAATATCCATCATCGCCCAATCATGCAGCTTACTTCTCTGCTGCTCCATCTCCACCAGCATCTTCACCTTGATCCTTGCCAGCATCACCTCCCTCCAGCATTGGGATGTCCTCAGCATCATCGTCATCTTCCAATTCTGCTAGCCTTGCCTTCCAACCTTCAACATCCCATGTGCTCCTGTCAAAGGAAGGATCCTGAGCCTCCGTAGCCATCTGCAGTTGTATCTTGTACATGGTTACCGCAGCAGAGACCTTAGCGTCTTGGGTAATGTCATGCTTCTCATAATCAAACTTGATCAACGCTTTAACAGCCTCATCTTTGACTGCCCGGATCTCCTTCTCAAGATCGGCAATCTTAAGATCCTTCAGCCCACACGTCTGTTGAAGGTCAGCAATTTGACGATCCTGATCCTCAACCTGATTGACGTAAGTCTCCATTTCGGAGAATTTCTAAAGAAGACAACAGGAAAGCAACATCAGACACATGTGATCCTCGGACTTGTCGAAAACAATTAACAGGGGCAGTGATCCTAACCTCATCAAAATAGTCAAGGAATTGCTGACGGAGAAGAGGAAATCCTTGAAGGTCATCTGAAGCCTTCCTCTTTTTCCCTTTGCCTCGGGCAGGTGCTTTAGGGGCTGAGACTGAAGGGCTGGCAGCAGGAGCCTTCTTCTTCTTAGAGGACGTGACATTGGCAAGGTCACTTATCCCAAACATGGAGGCAGATTTAACAGACCTGGCAGACTTTCCGGCACCTACACCATTCAAAAACAAGATAAGTTCCCTTGTTAAATTAAATACTTTCACATAAAACTTATTTTCTATGAGGATACTTACTTGACATTGTGGCAGATGCAGAGGATATCTCTTGAGAATCTTGGATAATAACCTGGAAACTTCGAACTTCAGGATCAAGCTTCTTGAAAGCTAACACTCTCTCTTTGGCAGCAGGGGTCAAGTTTAAATGAGCAACGGAGATAGCTGCATAAAAAGACAAAAAAGAAAAGACATCAGTAATCCTCATCATACGAGACAGGACTGATAGTGATCCTTCAAGGATCCTCTACCCTACCATGAGTGACCCATTCCTCGGGCAGATCCTTCCCATCCGGGATGGAATCCCTCTTAACAAAGAAAAACCGACGTTTCCAGTTTTTATCATTCTTGGTAACTTTGAAGATAGGGTGATCCTCCCCAGATTTCCGTTTCAACAAGTACCGGTGAGAACCAAAGGTGGTGAGATCATAGAGCTCAGCTAACTCTGACATCCCCAAATCAATCCCTTCTTGCTCGATGATCCTCTCAAAGGTATATAGAACCCTCCAGATCATCGGCATAGCTTGGATAAATGAGATGCCGGTAAGAGAAAAGAAAGATTGGGTAAATGTCGGAAAAGGATATGAATACCCGATGAGGAAAGGAGTAGCAGGAAAGGCCACCCAAGTGTCCGAAACAAAATCACTCAGAGCAGTAGGGTCAAAAGGCTTAAAAACAACATTCGCCGGGAAGCAATGGCGAATCTTGTCTATCTGGATATCGGTAAAACAGCACCTCTCCATAGGAGAATCCTTGATAATCCCCTGGCTTTTCAAGGGACTATCCTTCTTAGAGCCTTTGAGCGGTGAATTCTGAAGAAGCATGTTCGAGACAAAAAACAGAGTAAAAGCAAGAAAGAACAGAGCAAAGAAGAGAAAGAGGAGGATGATACCTGATCAAGAGTCTTCAATGATGGTTATAAAGGGAGATACTTCGAATTTAAATACAAAATGATCCTAACCCTATCTCCTATTTATAATGATGATTTGCAGGGATCGTCACATCAGTGACGTAAATATCACAACGGCTAGTCCATATGTAACGGCTAGTAACCCGGAATCGTCCGTTAGAGATAAGCTCAAAACAAAATATAACTCATCTATTTACAATTAACTCCTTATATTTTGGGGGCAATTGTTGGGGCTGGATTTTACTATAAATGATCCTTATACGTGATCCTGACAAGTGATCCTTGTTTCTTTGGCAGATAGTGATCCTCAGCCAGACTTCAGGATCAGGATCATGGGACGATATGGTGATCCTTATACTAACGGTCATTTTCGATTACTACAATATTATTTTGCAGGAATATCTAGCAGGATATGCCCTACATATCATGATCCAGGGACGCGCTTTTACAAATATGGCAAGAGCTGAATTGAAGATGAACGTTGTGCCGGATATGGAAACATGGCTTGATCTAAGGGCAGCAATTTAGGCTAGATTATCTTTATTCCTAAAGGGGTAATGAGCTGATTAGTGGTCTATCTACCTAAAATAAGTTACCTACACATGTATAAATACCCATCTTCCTCATTCGGAAGAACACACACAACATACGACACAACTCTCAACACTTAGACACTCAGTGATCCTTGTACTCAGCTCATTATCATCCGAAGTTGTAACTACATTTTTATTATATTGAAGTTGGTGATCGGTAGTTGCCATCACCCGAGGTTTTTTATGCCGGAGATCATACATTGATCAAGGGCTTTTTCCTCGTATAAATCGTTGTGTCTTTGCATATTCATCACAGAAGTGATCCTTTACTTTCATAGCTAACCAAGCATCATACCCCGTTTACATATAGTTTGGTTACATTATCCTTGTGTGATTTTTGACCAAAACAACTATGACAACTAAGCCTATGATCCTTGAAATAAGCTACCCTGAAAATTTTCAATGATAGGATATTTGATCTAGGATCATATCCTAAATTTCTTAAACATGATTTGCTCAACTTTTGTCACTTTGACAAATATGTTTCTAAAATAATTGGACAACAAGAGGATAAATAAAGAATAACGAAACAAGGTAAGCCAGAAAGATTAAAGTTATTTTATTAACAAAGGATCTTAAACCCTTTCAAAAAAGTTGTCAAAATTGCCAACCCACGTCTCTACCAGCAAAACGTGGCCCGTCCACATGGGTTGGCAAAGGGTGTCCATTGTCTATGCGGTCATAGCAGGTGCAGGAAATTAAAAGCGGCAGGATCACAAAGGCTTCATCCCCCAAACAGAGGATCCCTCCACCATTTGCGATCCTACCTATTGTTCAAAGGATCCATGATCCTTAACCCTAAAAACTATTGTTTAAGTTACAGACCATAAATTGTTTCAAAACATCACAACCACAAAAAACCACTACCAAATTTTAAAAAATTGGGCTCCGACTATGTCTAGAAATTCCCATCATTGCCCAATCCTGCAGCTCAAACCTTCGCTGCACCATCACCACCAGCTCCACTTGCTTCCCCCTGATCCTTGCCAACATCACCGCCCTCAAGCATTGGGATCTCCTCAGCCTCCTCATCATCCTCCAGCTCTGCCAATCTTGCCTTCCAACCCTCCACGTCCCATGAGCTTTTATCAAAGGCAGGATCCTGAGCCTCCGCAGCCATCTGCAGTTGTATCTTATACATAGCTATTGCGGCAGAGACCTTGGCATCCTGGGTGATCTCCTGCTTCTCACCATCCATGTTGACCAGCATTTGAGCAGCTTCATCCTTTGTAGCCCGGAGTTCCTTCTCAAGATCAGCTATCTTGAGATCCTTCAACATGCCCATTTGTTGGAGGTCGGCGATTTGGCGATCCTGATCCTCGACGTGGCCAAGGTAGGTTTCTATTTCAGCAAGTTTCTGCAGAAAGGGAAAAAGGTAAGTTCAGGACCAGGTGATCCTCAAAGAAGCAGGATATACAGGCAGGATATTCAAGCAGGATATTCAAGTAGGATAACCAACAGGGGCAATGATCCTTACTTCATTAACATAATCAAGAAACTGCTGGTGGAGCAGGGGAAATCCTTGAAGATCCTCAGAAGCCTTTCTCTTCTTTCCTTTACACCTAATAGGAGCTTTAGGGGCTGAAGCAGAGGGACTAGCAGCAGGGGTCTTCTTCCTTGAAGACTTGACATTGGCGAGATCATCAATACCAAACTTGGAGGCGGACTTGACAGATTTCCCAGCGCCTACACAATCAAAACAAGATAAGTACCCTAACTAATTTAAAATCTTACATAGAACTGCTTTTTAAATAAAGATACTTACTTGACATTGTGGCAGATGCGGAGGATACTTCCTGTGAATCCTGGGTGGCAACTTGAAATATTCTGATTTCAGGATCAAGCTTTCTGAAGGCTAGAACTCTCTCTCTCTTGCAGCAGAGGTCAACTTGAGATGAGCAACGGATATAGCTGCACAAAAGACAAAGAAGACATTAGTGATCCTCATCATAAGGAACAAGTCTGATGGTGATCCTTCCAGGATCCTCTATCCTACCATGAGTAGCCCACTCCTTGGGCAGATCCTTCCCATTAGGGATGGTATCCCTCCTAACAAAGAAGAATCGTCGCTTCCAGTTCGTATCATTTTTGGTAACCTTAAGAACAGGGTGATCCTCCCCAGCTTTCCGTTTCAACAAATATCGACAGGATCCAAACGTTGTGAGATCATACATCTCAGCCAGCTCCGCCATTCCTAAATCAATCCCTTCTTGCTCAATGATCCTTTCCAGGGTATACAAAACCCTCCAGATCATCGGCATGGCTTGAATATAAGACATGCCGGTCAGGGAAAAGAAAGATTGGGTGAAAGCTGGAAAGGGATACGAATATCCTATGGTGAACGGAGTTGCAGGAAAAGCTACCCATGTGTCAGAAACAAAATCGCTTAAAGCAGTGGGAGTGAAAGACTTGAAGATAGCGTCCGCCAGAAAACAGTGACGGATCCTATCGATGTGAGCATCGGTGAAGCAGCACCTCTCGGTGGGAGAGACTTTAATGATCCCTTGACCTTTCAAAGGGCTATTCTTCTTGTGATCCTTGTGAGGAGAATTCCGGAGCAACATATTCGCGGTGGAATGAAAAGAGAAAGAAAAACAGAGAAAGAGAAGGAAAGAAGAGAGGAAGAATACCTGATCGATCTTTTGGACGAGATTATAAAGGGAGTAGCTCTTGAATTTAAATGCAAATTGATCCCAACTCTATCTCCTATTTATAATAATGATCTGCAGGATTGTCACTTCAATGACGTAAGGGTTGCAACGGCTAGTCCGACTTTAACGGCTAGTTATCCGAGTCGCCCGTTGCAGATAAGATCAAAGCAAAATATAACTCGTCAATTTACAATATAACTCCTTATATTTTGGGGGCAATTGTTAGGGCTGGATTTTTATAATACATGATCCTTACATGTGATCCTAACCAGTGATCCTTGTTTCCTTGGTAGATAGTGATCCTCAGCAGAGTTCCAGGATCAGGATCACGGACCATCATAGGATCCTCATGCTAACAGTTGCTTTCATTGAACTTAATGTCATTTTGCAGGAATGTCTAGCAGGATCCGCTCTTAGCATCACAATCAAGGGACGCGTCTTTACAACTTTGGCATATGCTTAATCAGAGATGAACGTTGTGAAGGATATGGAAACTTGGCATGATTTAAGGGCGATAATTTAGGCTAGATTTACTTTTATTTCTAAAGGGGTAATGAGCTGATTATTAGTTTGTTTACCTAAAATAGGCCACTCACACTTGTATATATAACACTCTTCCCCATTCGGAAGACACACAACACATTTCTCACACGCTTAGACACTCGATACTATAGTGATCCTTGTACTCAGCTCATTATCATCCGAAGTTGTAACCATTTTTTGTTATATTGATGTTTGGTGATCGGTAGTTGCCATCACCCGAGGTTTTTTATGCCGGAGATCATACATTGATCAAGGGCTTTTTCCTCGTATAAATCCTTGTGTCACTTGCATATTTCTTACTAAAGTGATCCTTTACTTTTTCAACAAACCAAGCATCATTCCCCGTTTACTTAGAGTTTGGTTGCATTATCCTTGTGTGATTTTTGACCAAAACAGGCACCTGGTGGAAAAGTGTTCATGCTTGCTATGACTGATTACTTCTCCAAATGGATAGAGGCTGAAGCTTTTGCCCAAGTCAGAGAGAAGGAAGTTATATCCTTTATTAAGAGAAATATTATAACTAGATTTGGCATTCTTTCTGAAATTATATGTGATAATGGTTCCCAATTTATTGGGAGCAGAACTACTAACTTTTGTGACAGCTGGGGGATTAAGATGATAACATCAACACCAGTCCACCCACAAGCTAATGGTCAAGTAGAATCATCCAACAAGATCATCATCAACAATCTGAAGAAGAAACTTGGATCCAAGAAAAGGAAATGGGCAGAAGAATTACCTTATGTGCTTTGGGCTGATAGGACAACCCCCAAGAATGCTACTGCTCAAACACCATTCTCTTTGGTATTTGGGGCAGAATCAGTGATCCCAACAGAAATGGTGGTTCCAACTGCTAGAAAAGTACCCGTGATCCTGAGGAAAATGATGAGAACCTGGTTCAAGACTTGGATACTGTTTTGGTCAAAAATCACACAAGGATAATGCAACCAAACTTTATGTAAACGGGGAATGATGTTTTGTTTGATGAATAAAGTAAAGGATCACTTTAATGTAAAATATGTAAGTGACACAAGGATTTATACGAGGAAAAAGCCATTGATCAATGAATGATCTCCGGCATAAAAAACCTCGGGTGATGGCAACTACCGATCACCAAGCTTCAATATAACAAACAATATTTTTATAACTTCGGATGGTAACGAGCTAAGTACAAGGATCACTATAGTATCGTGTGTCAAAGCGTGTGAGAAATGTGTTGTGTCTTCCGAATGTGGAAGAGTGCTTCTTATACAAGTGTGTGTGGTCGTATTTTAAGTAAACAACCTAACTATTAGCTCGTTACCCCTTCAAGAATAGAAGTAAATTTAGCCTAAATTATCGCCCTTAAATTGTGCTGAGTTTCCATATTGTCCATAACGTCCATCTTTGATTATGCATATGCCAAAGTTGTTGGATATAATGTTCAATTGTTGATTAAGATTCAACGTTGCCGTCAAGGTACGACCCAAAGAGTTACACTTTGGGCAACGAACATATAACGGTGTTTTAGTCGTTAATCACCGGATCACGAAATAATAAGCGTAATGAAAGAAACGGGTAATTATTTAGAATAATTACGTACAGCCGGATTAATATTATAATTAATTTGTTAATTATCATATATATATTATTAATTATTAGATAATTAAATATAATTATAAGATAATGATGAAAGATTTGTAATTGGATTACAATTCTTTTTGTTTAGTTTTAATAGTAAAAGATATATATACATATCTTGAATAACTTCTTTAAATGAATGCCTCCATGTATATCTGATATACGGCACATGGATTCCAAAAGACTTTTGGTCTGCTAAGGTTTTTAAAAAGCAAATATAGCTTGCATATTTTGAGAGTGACGACAAAATAAGAAAAAAAAAGTTGAAAAACTTGTTTCCCTCTCATACCCATAAGTCGGAGATTCAAGATTCTGGTGACGAGCTGAAGCAAGTTTTTGTTTCTTTCGTTTACGCGAAAAGGTAAGTAAAGTTTTTGAACTTTATTTTTCTTTAGTTTAAAGGTTTCGTTTGAAATCGTTTCAAACGAACAAATATGATTTCGTGGTCAACGATCATCTAGCGAGATCGTTCGTTGAACCAAGGTGTCTTTCTTGGATGTCACGATTCTTTAATTTTATATAACCTATTTTGATTGTAAAGAGATCACTGGTGGGAACGGTTTAGAACCGAACCTCGTGTACACGTTTTCCGCTGCGTTCAGTTTGTTTGACAAATTGACTAAAAATTATTTTCCAATAGTTACACGAAATTTCCAACAGTGGTATCAGAGCCAGGTTACAAATCAAAGTAGGTTATTTTATAGATGTGTTTGTAGATCTATAAAATAGTTATAGGATTGCATGCTTAAAATCGAGTAGATTTGGCATAGGATCCTGTCACGTATAATAGTTATAGGCAAGTTTTATTAAGGCCAAACATGAACACTTGTCAAAGTTCTCTTTGACAAAATACTTGGCCTTAACCTATTTCGTTTAGCTTAATGATCGTACTATGCAAATCCGGGTTTAGAATTTTTTTTTATGACACGCGTACTAAATTAGTTTTTTTTTAGCTACGCGGTTATATAAATTAAAAAGTTGGATATTGAAATAATGATTTTAATATGAAAGCGATATATATATATTTTTTTTATTAAAAAAAAATAGAACTCATTAAATTTTTCCAATCGGAAATTTAAACAAACAAAAAAAAGTTTTTTTTTAGGATTGGATCCAAGATTAAGTGGGAGCACAAAAGGGTTTGTGCTACACTTAATGGGCTCGGTTCACGTTCTTGGGCTCGAACGAATCGAACATATTATGAACCCGGAATTGCATATTTATTTATTTATTTTGCGTTTTGCCATGAGATGTTTATTACGTACATAAAATTAATAACTAATACACGATCATTAAAACGACAATTTTAATAAAAGGTTTATTAAGTATTGGATAGGTAATTAAAATAAACAGTTTATTTTAAAATACAAAAATCAAAATTGGTTTTTCGAAAATTAAAAGTTAATTTGAAAACCGTAATTAATAAATGTTATTAATTAAAATAAATTTGCGACACGACCAACTTAGATTAAATAGGGTATTTAAAATTAATCGGTCGAGTGATTGAAAGGTGTTTCAAGTCGTCACAAATTAAAACGTAAAATTGATTTTTACAAAGGAATTGTATAGCCTATGTTCATGCCATAGGCCGTACAAGTATTTTAAAACGACCCGAACTGGTAATTTTAAAATATAACCCAAATCAAAATCGATATTCTACGCCACCCTAAATTAAGAACACCCGAACTGATCTATCCGAACCCCTGGTGCTAGTGTTTACCCTGCATCCAGGCCTACGGTTTTGGTTAGGGGTAGTTCCGCGATTTCCATGCTTACATGGGCCGGGCTACGGTTCTTATTTGAGGACAAATATCACTTTTGCGACACGAGAGCGAATGTTAGTGTTTACCCTGCATTCGTCTTCTACGGTTGTGAAAGTGGGTGTAGTTGGGGTTAACGTACCAATGCTTGACAACACTCGTCATGCGACCCCAAACCGAGAATTGTGTAGCTGACACAATTGGTGATCGTCACCTACCCTTCAATCTATGCCAGTGAAGAGTGCTAAGTCCATTCACTGAGTTATGGGGAGATGGGATCTCATCCTAATTCCTAAAATTTTGTATATCTTGGGTCAAAATTGAATTAGGTTAATGCATGAAAATTACTAATAAAATTTTCTTCTAAATTCTACAGATGTCTACAAACAATTCTGATAACACCAAATTCTCGCTTAAGTCCATCCTTGAAAATGCTAAACTTGATAATTCTAACTTCATGGATTGGTACCGCAACCTGAAAATTGTTCTCAGGGCGGAGAAAAAGGCTTATGTCCTTGAAGGACCAATTCCCGAAGCACCTGCTGCTAATACGGGTGCAGCCCGTAGGACATGGGAAAAACATGTCGATGATTCCCAAGATGTGACATGTCTTATGCTTGCTATGATGATTCCAGAACTTCAGAAGAATCTGGAAAACTTGGGCGCATATGAGATGAGTGAGCAGCTGAAAAACATGTTTCAGTAGCAAGCTCGTCATGAGCGTTTTGAGGTGATGAGATCTCTCATTACATGTCGCATGCAGGAAGGTACTTCGGTCAGTGCTCATGTACTGAAAATGAAGTCTTTCGTTGATCAACTGGAGCGTCTGAACGCACCCCTTAGTAATGAGTTAGCTACGGATGTGATCCTTAACTCGCTACCCAATTCATATCATCAGTTCGTAATGAACTATAACATGAATGGGTGGGAAAGAACGATCCCAGAGTTGCATCAGATGCTAAAAACTGCTGAGACAAACATCCCAACTAAGGGTAATCCAGTGCTGGCGATCAGGGAAGGAAGAATTACCAAGAAGAAGCAATCCAAGGGAAAAGGCAAGGCGAGTAAGCAAGACAAGGGCAAAGGCAAAAAGGTTGCCACTCCGAAGGCAAAGCCTCATAAAGATGCCAAGTGTTTTCACTGTGATGAGATCGGGCATTGGAAGAGGAATTGTCCCAAGTACCTGGCTGAGCTGAAGCTTAAGAAGCTGCAGATAGGAGAATCCTCAGGTATACATGTTATTTTCCTTTTCGAGCAAATCTTGGGTGTTTGACACTGGATGTGGTTTTCACATTTGTAATGATTTGCAGGGACTAAAAAGGATTAGAAAGCTGAAGCAGGGTGACTTAGAGCTGCACGTTGGGAACGGGCAGAATGTTGCTGTGAAGGCAGTTGGAGAATTTATTCTTGAATTACCTTCTGGATTGTTTATTTCTTTAGACAATGTTTTTTATGTTCCTAGTTTGACTAAGAATATTATTTCTGTTCCTGCTTTAAGAGAACAAGGTTTTAGTTATGCTTTTGATATTGTTAATGGTAACATTTCTGCATTTTTAAATGGTGTGTTCTATTTTGAGGCTAAGCCTCACAATGGTGTCTATGAAATAGATACTTCTAACAATAGATCAAATAATATGGTATGCTCTCTTTCCTCTAAACGTGTTAAAACTAGCTTTAATCAAACATATCGTTGGCATTGTCGTCTTGGCCATATTTGTAACACCCCCAAAATACCACCTGCGGAAACCCCCGCGAGGCGTATTACACATCAGAGTCTGAGCCACCAATCACATTGAACCAATAGAAAATACTTAATAAAACATGTTATCAAACCAATAATGTCGAGTAGCGGAAGCATATAATAAATTGTTTTGTAATCGTTTCATAATAATTCAAAACCAAAGTGTCAATACTAGCAATCTCATAGCTTCGATCCATGACAACTCCAGCACTCCCAGATAGCAAGTCCACGCTCCACAGTTAACGACCTACAAGCATGCAACAAGTGTGTCAGACTACGCTGGTGAGTTCAAGGTATTGCGTACGTGTGAAGTTACCGGGTATTAGTTAAGTCAACTCGTTGTATGTTTCTGATATCGTTGTTAATTCGTTTGTTGTACCGTATGCAGCGTCAATGATGGGAATGCCTAACTCCAATGCCCCACAGGCATTGGTAAAGTCAAGGTATCAAACAACCTTGACCAACTGTAGGAGGTCTTATATCCGCATTACAAGTTGTCCCAGTAATTAGTTCACGCCCGTCCTTACGGCCCGGTGTGAGGGTGCCAAACCTAATAGCGCTATCAACTAATTACCCCATTGCCTTACAGGCAATCCGGTAAATGATTGTTTCTATGTTTCAGTTGTTTACCCCAAGTTTTCCTTCCAAATGTTTATCAGATGTCCCAAACCACCGGGACGCATGCTTGAGAAAATGCAATGAACTCACCTGGGGTTGCTCGGTATGATTCACACAGTTCAATTAAGTTAATAAGCAATCAACCACGTCCTACCAAAGTTATCATACCAATCAGATTCGCATTCAAGTATTGCACGTAAGTTCCACACGTATAATAACAGGCTGTGCAAGTATTCAACATGGTATTCCACGTAACCAATCACGTAAACAAGCATCACGTAAACAGACAGTGTCCAAGTGTTCAGCCCAATCTGTTGGGCTCGTATTTGTGCAGGCCCAACAACAGCATGTACGATTACATGGTCTCGAGTCGCAACAAGGAAAGGTCCCGAGTCGCAACCAGCGATCTCGAGTCGCAACCAAAGGCGGTTACGAGTCGCAACGGGACTCGCAACTGGGGTCTCGGCTTGTCATGGTCCGGTTACGAGTCGCAACAGGACTCGCAACCGTGGTTTCGGTTCATGCTGTTCGTGTCGGTGTGTGTGTTGGTTTCGACTCGCAACCGTGTGTGGTTTCGAGTCGCAATGGGAGATCCCGACTCGCAACCTCCTGTCGTAACCGGATGTGTAACTGATTTCCTGATTTACAGCTCATAATTTCCGTAACTGATTATGCACAAATTTGGAAATTCAATCATGATCAATTAACAGTTTTGTTTATCATCAAAACGGATCAAACAGCAGTTTCTAAACAGAATCATGTATGTTCATATTATCATCATCAAGAACAGTGGATCGGATCATGTGACAATCGATTTCATAAACTATCAAGCAACCTAAATCATGTTCCCAAATCATAACATCACAACCGGTTAACAAACATCATATCCGATTAGATACAAACATGGCCGATTCATGAACATTAACAGTTAACATCATAATCAAACATATTATCATGCAACAATACTCACAAGAACTTTCATATAACAACCAATTCCTCAACAATATTCAAACCATCAATAAACATAACAATCACTAACCGAATTAAAGAAGAGACAAGAATGATCCTCGGTTGTAGGGTGTGGGTGTGTCGCCGGGTTCCAAGTAGCCGAGAGGGAGAGAGAGTTCTTTAGGGTTTGTGTGTGTTTGTGAGATAATTGTAACAAATGAGAGAACTTCCTCCACTAGTGAGTGTTTACACGGTTTAAGAGAGTGGGCCGTCCCCTCATCGGGCCGCCCTAACGGTCTCGAGTCCATCAATCATGGACCGAATGAGTTGTGTAGGCAAATGGGTCGTGTATTCGGGTTATGTAACATATAACATATATCACGATTTCACATAAAACACATATATCATGTTATTCACTAATGTTCACACAATCACGTAATGTTACACAAAACAGGTTCGAAATACGAGTTGTCACAGTATCCCCAACTAAAAGGAAATTTCGTCCCGAAATTTGGTACGCACTCACTAACGTAAGCTATACAGGTTAAAGCTAGGTAGGTTACATCGTTTGCTGGTTTTCCTGGGGTGTCACATCCTCCCCAACTTGAATGGGAATTTCGTCCCGAAATTCGCTAGTTGCCTCAACTCTAGGTTCACTAGGTTCTGCCTGATCTGTGGGAAACAAATGTGGATACTTAAGTTTCATCTGGTCCTCGCGTTCCCACGTGAACTCTGGACCCCGTCTCGAGTTCCAACGAACTCTGACAATCGGTATGCGGCTGTGCTTACGAACTTTGACTTCCCGATCCATGATTTCAATTGGTTCTTCGACAAACTGCAATTTGTCGTCTATCTTTAGTTCTTGGAATGGTACTACTAGTGTTTCGTCAACCAAACACTTCTTTAGCTGTGATACATGAAATACATCATGGACATTACCCAACTCAGCAGGTAATTCCAACCTGTAGGCCACCTTTCCAATCCGTTCTAAAATTTTGAAGGGTCCTACATAACGAGGGTTTAGTTTGCCGCGTTTCCCAAAACGCACCACACCCTTCCAGGGTGAGACCTTTAGCATAACTCGGTCATTAACTTCGAATTCCAACGGCTTACTACGCTTGTCAGCGTAACTTTTCTGACGATCGCGAGCTGCGGCCATACGGTTTCTGATCTGCACGATGCTTTCTGATGCTTCAAGGACAAACTCAGGTCCTGTGATCTGACTATCTCCCACCTCATGCCAACAGAGAGGTGAACGACATTTCCGTCCGTACAGTGCTTCGAACGGAGCTGCCTTAATACTTGAATGGTAGCTGTTGTTGTAGGAGAATTCTATCAACGGTAGGTGTTTCTCCCATCCTTTTCCAAAGTCGAGTACGCATGCTCGAAGCATGTCTTCAAGTGTTTGGATGGTGCGCTCGCTTTGACCATCCGTCTGCGGGTGATAAGCGGTACTCATGTCGAGTTGGGAACCAAACGATTTATGCATAGACTGCCATAACTCTGAAGTGAAACGCGGATCACGGTCTGAAATGATAGAAGTTGGCACTCCATGCCTAGCAACCACTTCCTTGAGATACACTGCTGCCAGCTGAGAAAACTTGTCCGTTTCCTTGATTGCTAGGAAGTGTGCTGATTTCGTGAGGCGATCAACAATCACCCAAATAGTGTCATTCCCAGCCTGAGTTCTTGGTAGTCCTGTCACGAAATCCATAGCGATCTGTTCCCACTTCCATGTGGGTATCTCTGGTTGCTGCAGTAGACCTGAGGGCTTTTGATGTTCTGCTTTGACTTTAGCACAAGTCAAACATTTGCTGACGTAGGTTGCTATATGAGCCTTCATGCTGGGCCACCAGTAAGTAGTTTTCAGGTCGTGGTACATCTTATCTGATCCAGGATGTACGGAGTAACGTGACTTATGTGCCTCTTCCATTACAAGTTCCCGTAAGTTGCCAAAGAGCGGGACCCAAATGCGTCCAGTTACGTAGTAAGCGCCGTCTCCCTTTTGTTCTAGTCGTTGTCTCGAGCCACGTAAAGCTTCAGCTCGAACATTCTCTGGTTTCAACGCTTCTAACTGAGCGTCTCGTATCTGGGAAGGGAGATTGGACTGAATCGTGAGTTGCAATGCTCGCACACGCCTAGGTGCGTTATCCTTCCTGCTGAGGGCGTCGGCTACAACGTTCGCCTTGCCCGGGTGATACTTGATGGCACATTCATAATCGTTCAATAACTCCACCCATCGTCGTTGTCGCATATTCAACTCTTTCTGGTCGAAGATGTGCTGGAGACTCCTATGGTCGGTGTAGATGGTGCATTTGGTACCGTACAGATAGTGTCTCCAAATCTTCAACGCAAACACCACCGCTCCTAGCTCCAAGTCGTGTGTCGTGTAGTTCTTCTCGTGCACCTTCAGTTGTCGAGAAGCATAAGCGATCACCTTCTCGCGTTGCATCAACACGCAACCGAGACCCTGAATTGACGCGTCACAATAAACCACAAAATCTTCGGTGCCCTCTGGCAAAGACAAGATCGGTGCACTGCAAAGTTTCTGTTTTAACATCTGGAAGGCCTCTTCCTGCTTCGTTCCCCACGAGTACGCCGTGTGCTTCTGTGTCAGTGAGGTGAGAGGTTGCGCGATTTTCGAGAAGTCTTTAATAAACCTTCGATAGTATCCGGCGAGACCAAGAAATTGACGTACCTCAGACGGAGTCTTTGGTGCCGCCCAATTCTTAACTGCATCCACCTTCGCAGGGTCCACATGTATCCCTTTCTCGTTAACAACGTGCCCAAGGAAATGCACTTCCCGAATCCAAAAGTCGCACTTAGAAAACTTTGCATACAGTTGTTCCCTCCTCAAGAGTTCCAAGATGAGACGTAGGTGACGCTCGTGATCTTCCTTGTTCTTGGAGTAGACCAAGATGTCGTCGATAAACACTATAACAAACTCGTCGAGATATGGCTTGCACACGCGGTTCATAAGATCCATGAAAACTGCTGGTGCATTGGTCAATCCAAACGGCATGACCAAAAACTCATAGTGCCCGTAGCGCGTTCGAAAGGCTGTCTTGGGAACATCCTCTTCCCTAACCCTTACCTGGTGATAACCCGACCTTAAGTCGATCTTTGAATAGAAACTCGACCCTTGCAACTGGTCAAACAAGTCGTCGATACGTGGTAACGGATAGCGGTTCTTAATGGTCACCTTGTTGAGCTCTCGATAGTCGATACACATACGGAATGACCCGTCTTTCTTCTTTACGAACAAAACTGGGGCTCCCCAAGGCGAAGAACTGGGTCGAATAAAGCCCCTGTCCAACAACTCCTGCAGTTGATTAGACAGTTCCTGTAACTCTCCTGGTGCTAACCGGTAAGGAGCTCGAGCAATTGGAGCTGCTCCCGGTGCAAGGTCAATTTGAAATTCTACTTGACGGTGAGGAGGTAACCCTGGTAGCTCCTCTGGAAATACATCAGCGAATTCTCGCACTACTGGGAGATCCTCAATCTTACTCTCTTCAGACTGAGCGTTGGTAACTAGCGCTAACAGTGCAGGATACCCCTTTTGTAGATACTGTTGTGCACGCATGGCCGTGATAATCCCAACCATCGTCCCACTACGATGTCCTTGAACTAACAGTGACTCTCCATCAGGGAGAGGAATACGCAAAATCTTCTCCTTACATAGAATTTCTGCCTGGTGCTTAGACAACCAATCCATGCCTACCACTATGTCAAAACTACCGAGCGTAACGGGAAGGAGGTCAATATCAAACACCTGACCCACGAGATCTAGTTTGCACCCAAAAAGGACGTTCGAGGCTTCTATCGTCTTACCATCTGCTAGTTCTACTACTTGTTTAACCTCTAAGGGTGTTGGGGTTATCCCTAATCGTTGACTAAACTCTAGGGACACGTAACTCCAATCGGCACCCGAATCAAATAATACAGAAGCAATACGATCGTTAACAGGAAACGTACCAGTTACAACGTTGCCGTCATTCCTGGCATCCCCTGCTCCAAGCTGAAACACTCTGCCCCGAGCACCATTACCCCCGTTGTTGCCGTTATTGTTGTTGTTTCCAGCATTGTTGTTATTCGGGCGGTTGTTGTTGTCGTTGGCGTTCTGGTTTAACTGAGGACAATCCCGTTTAAAGTGGCCCTCATCCCCGCATTGAAAGCACCCCTTCCTGAAACCCTGGTTCTGCTGGGGTGGTTGTCCCTGTTGTCTCTGATTCTGCTGGTTCTGTTGCTGCTGGTGCCTGGGCTGTGAAGCCCTGCAATCCTTGGCCTCATGGCCCACTTTACCACACCTGCGACACGTGCGACTACATGGCCCGAAATGATGGTAGCCACACTTATTACACTGTGGTTTCTTTCCTGCATACGAGCCCTGACTTTGACCACTTCCCTGGCCTTGATTGACAGACGACGACTGGCTGATGTTGCGGTTGCTGTTGTCTGGCCTTTTCTGATTTTGGCCAGCACTGGATGCCTTGTCATAATCACTCCACTTCCGCTTGTTATCATTAGCAGACGCAGTGGCAGTGGGTGTAGCAGCAGCAGTGGCTGAAATGCGCGGAGGTAACGATCCGCTCTCCACCTCTTGATCCACAATCTTGTGAGTCAGACGAACGATCTGTGTCAAATCATTGAGATGGGCTGCAGTGACCAAGCTCTTCACACGCGGAGGTAACCCTCTAATGAATAACTCAATTCTCCTAGGCATAGGCCGGGACAAGTTTGGGCACATGTCGGCCAGTTCGTATTGTCGCTTCACATACGCTTCAACTTCCGACCCAACCATCTTCAAGTTGTAATACTCGTTTTCCAGTTTCTCGATTTCATCCCGAGGACAGTACTCCTCCCTGATCAGTTCTTTAAAATCTTCCCAAGTTGTGGCATTCGCTGCCTCAATGCCCAACAACTGCACTTGGGCGTTCCACCATGTTAGGGCACCATCAGCCAAGGTACCCGCAGCATATTTCACCCTGTCCCCGGCGGGACAGTTACAGATAGCAAACACGGATTCTGCTTTTTCGAACCATCTTAGGAGTCCCACAGCCCCTTCAGTCCCGGTGAAGGTCTGTGGCTTGCAGTCCATAAACATTTTGAAGGTACACACAGGCTGGTTAGGTTGGGGTTGCGCTTGTTGACCTAAATAACGGGAGGAAACACATTATAGGAATGAAAAGACGTGTATGTGGTATAAGAATAAGGAGTACTTGGTACATTCCGTACCAGCTTGATAGGCTGCTAGAGCCTCAGCCACGCGGGTATTGATTAGGTCAGTCAACTCAGCCTGAGTCATGTTGATGTTGCCACGTCCGTGTCCTCGTCCACTCATGTTTCTATAGTTGGGAATAAACCGGTTTAGAAATCGAAACGAGATGGAAGTCAGGTGTCATACAGATATCTATATACTACCAAGTTTGCACATAGTAAGGCAGAACCCTTCTCACGCTCGATAAGCCTCACTGGGACTTGCATGCACCTCGCGTTATTATTAAGTGTGCACCCATAATAATAAGGCGATTTGCATGTTCATCTCAGAGCCTCTTAGCTTGCGCTCGAAGTTTCCCCCGTTCAAATAACACAACAGCTGATATCATAGTTCTATGGTTCACATGAGTCGAAGAGTAGTGTCACACTATCAAGTCACTATGGTGTTTAATGTATCAGTTCATATACGTTGTGGGTGTGTGACTGCTAAGCAAGTAATGTATAAAGTGAGAGAGAAGCGAACCTTGCAATCTGGTGCTGAGTGTCATGATCGATTGTCGAAGTTGTTCGGTTATAGTCTGGTTTTACAAAACGTTTTAAAACCTAGTTCACTATAACCAGTGGCTCTGATACCAAACTGTAACACCCCCAAAATACCACCTGCGGAAACCCCCGCGAGGCGTATTACACATCAGAGTCTGAGCCACCAATCACATTGAACCAATAGAAAATACTTAATAAAACATGTTATCAAACCAATAATGTCGAGTAGCGGAAGCATATAATAAATTGTTTTGTAATCGTTTCATAATAATTCAAAACCAAAGTGTCAATACTAGCAATCTCATAGCTTCGATCCATGACAACTCCAGCACTCCCAGATAGCAAGTCCACGCTCCACAGTTAACGACCTACAAGCATGCAACAAGTGTGTCAGACTACGCTGGTGAGTTCAAGGTATTGCGTACGTGTGAAGTTACCGGGTATTAGTTAAGTCAACTCGTTGTATGTTTCTGATATCGTTGTTAATTCGTTTGTTGTACCGTATGCAGCGTCAATGATGGGAATGCCTAACTCCAATGCCCCACAGGCATTGGTAAAGTCAAGGTATCAAACAACCTTGACCAACTGTAGGAGGTCTTATATCCGCGTTACAAGTTGTCCCAGTAATTAGTTCACGCCCGTCCTTACGGCCCGGTGTGAGGGTGCCAAACCTAATAGCGCTATCAACTAATTACCCCATTGCCTTACAGGCAATCCGGTAAATGATTGTTTCTATGTTTCAGTTGTTTACCCCAAGTTTTCCTTCCAAATGTTTATCAGATGTCCCAAACCACCGGGACGCATGCTTGAGAAAATGCAATGAACTCACCTGGGGTTGCTCGGTATGATTCACACAGTTCAATTAAGTTAATAAGCAATCAACCACGTCCTACCAAAGTTATCATACCAATCAGATTCGCATTCAAGTATTGCACGTAAGTTCCACACGTATAATAACAGGCTGTGCAAGTATTCAACATGGTATTCCACGTAACCAATCACGTAAACAAGCATCACGTAAACAGACAGTGTCCAAGTGTTCAGCCCAATCTGTTGGGCTCGTATTTGTGCAGGCCCAACAACAGCATGTACGATTACATGGTCTCGAGTCGCAACAAGGAAAGGTCCCGAGTCGCAACCAGCGATCTCGAGTCGCAACCAAAGGCGGTTACGAGTCGCAACGGGACTCGCAACTGGGGTCTCGGCTTGTCATGGTCCGGTTACGAGTCGCAACAGGACTCGCAACCGTGGTTTCGGTTCATGCTGTTCGTGTCGGTGTGTGTGTTGGTTTCGACTCGCAACCGTGTGTGGTTTCGAGTCGCAATGGGAGATCCCGACTCGCAACCTCCTGTCGTAACCGGATGTGTAACTGATTTCCTGATTTACAGCTCATAATTTCCGTAACTGATTATGCACAAATTTGGAAATTCAATCATGATCAATTAACAGTTTTGTTTATCATCAAAACGGATCAAACAGCAGTTTCTAAACAGAATCATGTATGTTCATATTATCATCATCAAGAACAGTGGATCGGATCATGTGACAATCGATTTCATAAACTATCAAGCAACCTAAATCATGTTCCCAAATCATAACATCACAACCGGTTAACAAACATCATATCCGATTAGATACAAACATGGCCGATTCATGAACATTAACAGTTAACATCATAATCAAACATATTATCATGCAACAATACTCACAAGAACTTTCATATAACAACCAATTCCTCAACAATATTCAAACCATCAATAAACATAACAATCACTAACCGAATTAAAGAAGAGACAAGAATGATCCTCGGTTGTAGGGTGTGGGTGTGTCGCCGGGTTCCAAGTAGCCGAGAGGGAGAGAGAGTTCTTTAGGGTTTGTGTGTGTTTGTGAGATAATTGTAACAAATGAGAGAACTTCCTCCACTAGTGAGTGTTTACACGGTTTAAGAGAGTGGGCCGTCCCCTCATCGGGCCGCCCTAACGGTCTCGAGTCCATCAATCATGGACCGAATGAGTTGTGTAGGCAAATGGGTCGTGTATTCGGGTTATGTAACATATAACATATATCACGATTTCACATAAAACACATATATCATGTTATTCACTAATGTTCACACAATCACGTAATGTTACACAAAACAGGTTCGAAATACGAGTTGTCACAATATTAACATCAATCGCATGAGGAAGCTCCAGACTGCAGGGATTCTAGAATCCACGGGTCAGGAGACTTATGATTTATGCGAATGTTGTCTAAGTGGCAAGATGACTAAGGCCCCTTTTACCGGAACTAGTGAAAGGGCTAAAGACCTGTTAGGGCTCATACATACTGATGTATGTGGTCCATTCAGAACTATGTCAAGGAATGGGGAAAGATACTTCGTTACATTTACTGATGATTATAGTAGATATGGATATGTTTATCTTATGAAGTTTAAACATGAAACCTTTGAAAAGTTCAAAGAATTCCAAAATGAAGTACAAAATTGTGACAACTCGAGTTTCTGACTTTCACTTTCGCATTAAATGCGCGTTGACTTTGACTGTTTAGTTGTTTGGATTGTGGACTTGAAATTGTACGCGTTGTGTTTTAATGAGACGTATTGTCGTTTTGCCTATATGTGATTACTTGCTGTGGTAGAAAATAATATTAGAATTATTATTAAAACACTTAGTCTAGATCACGAAACATGACATACAGTTCGAAGGATCTCGAAACATATCCTTCGATTCGAAGGATCAACTTTCGGTTCGAAGGATCTCGAAACATATCCTTCGACCAAGGACCCTATCCTTCGACATCTTTCGGCCCAGTCTTTCTAATGGGCTTGGCCCATTCCTGTGAAACGATTTATAAACGTGAATGCATGTAAGTCGACAGTTAGTTTTCAAAAACCCTAGTTCTATTGTGTGTGTGTGACGGCATAGCAGACCCATTCCCTGTTCGAAGGATTTCATTCCGTAATCCAGATTTCCGGTTAGTGTGTGATGTTGTTTATGATGCTTTGATTTCATGATTTAATCAATTGTCTTGCAATATGTTGTGTGTATGTTGTTATGAATCGGATAAGGTAGGTTTAGCAAATATAATTGGATTGAATTGTCATGATTGTTAAGATGTTGTTGTTGATCGGCTAGTAAATCGGCCAAACCTGTTTGATTGATCGGCCGGGTAGTTTAGTTAATCGGCCACCATAGTTACAAAAATCGGATCTGTGGTGATGATGTTTAATGGATCGACTGGATGATATACGTATATATGTTAGATAGTTGAACCGCATGATGATTATGTTTACATGACACATAGATGATGATTCGGATTGGTTGATGATTGATTCTGTAACCGTTAAATGATTTCTGGGAATGATAGTAACTGTCGTAGATGATCTTTGTGCCTTCTGTGTAAACGTAACTGTTACTTGTCGAAAGATATTAGTTATTCGAAACATAGTTGTGACCGAAAGATACATGTCCTTCGAACCATAGTAGTGTTGACCGAAGGATAGCTTTGACCGAACCATAGTAGTGTTGACCGAAGGATAGCATTGACCGAAAGATGACATTGGTTCGAAACATAGCATTCGGTCCGAATGATAACTGTGATAACTATGTCGAAACATAGCTGATGTGTCGAAAGATAACCATGAATCGTAAGATGATAATTGTGTATTGAAAGACGTGTCGAAACATAATTGTGATAATTGTGATAATTGTTAGACCGAAGGATGAGCAATGTATCGAAGGATGGGTAATGTGAATCGAATGATAGTTGATGATTAAATGTGAAATGATACGTGTTGTGCCGATATGCAAACTGACTGTTATGTGAACATTAAATTGCATGCGTATCATTGTGAACATGAACTGATTTGTTATACGTGCATACAATAGGACGTGATTAATTACTTGTGAGTGCATAACCTAGCATACCGAGCAAACCAAGGTGAGTTCACACTCTTACCAAGGCATGGGATTCCCGGGGTGTTGGGAATGGGATTGAAAGGATAAGGTTGAATAGATACACTACTGACACTATGACTAGACTACCATATTACTATCCTCGGATGTGAAGGATACTTATACTGATCACTATCCTCGGATGTGAAGGATACTTATACTGATCACTATCCTCGGATGTGAAGGATACTTATACTGATCACCTGAAGAAAATGGGTATCCCAGAGTCAGATATCACACCAAGATCCTCCGTGCTTGTAGGATTTAGTGGAGAAACTAAGAGAACCCTGGGGGACATCAAACTCCCAATTTATGTGGAAGGATTACATAATTATCAAAAATTTTGTGTTATTGACTGTCTATCTTGTTGTAACGTTATCCTTGGCAGGCCCTGGATACACGATATGAAGGCAGTCCCATCCACCTACCATCAATGTGTGAAGCTCCCTAGCCCTTGGGGAATAGTCAAGATCGATAGTGATCAGCAGGAGGCTAAGGATTGTTACACATCATCAATGAAACCAGCCTCGAAATCAAGGGAGCAATAGCAATTAAAGTATCCTCCAAGGAGTGTCTTGGAGGCAAGGGAGCAGGATGTGGACGAAATCCTGATGGATCCTGATGATCCTGAATCCAAAATCTATGTCGGATCAGGGATCCTTGGCAAGATGAAAGAAGACCTTGTATCCTTCCTCAAAAGAAGAAAATCTACCTTTGCATGGAAACATGAGGATATGACAGGTATATCTAAGGATATTATCACTCATAAACTTGGCATTGACAGGTCATTCAAACCAATCCATCAAAAAAGGAGGAAGTTTGCACCAGAAAGATATACCATTATCCAGGAAGAGGTAGAAAGATTGCTACGAGCAGGTATGATTAGAGAAGTAAAATATCCAAGATGGCTGGCCAATGTGGTTGTTTTTTTTTGGGTAAAGGGTTACCCCGGTGAATTTTATAAATGAATCAAATAATAACAAGGGTGTATCAATGCGACACACCAACTAGACTTGACAGCCAAGCCTAGGACGACAAGCAACACAACCAGAAAGAAGCATTCAAACGACAACCAAAACAAACAACCAAAAAACCAACGCCTAACAACTAGACATAATTAGCCTGGACGCGCCACATTATCTTCATTTTCTTCAATCTTCCACAACTCGAAAATCCTTTTCTTCGTTGAAACCAGCCGGAATCTGAATCCCATCAAACGGAACCGAACCGAATTTTTAATTACCTCAATCACTTGATCTACCGTTCGCTTCTGATTTTTAAAGATTCTGTTATTCCTCTCTTGCCAGATGTAGTACGAGGACGCAGCAATCAGCAACTTACAAATAACATGATCCGCTTTCTTCGAGCTGGAATTCTGATCCACCCAACTAAGAATTGAATCCCACGAGTTATCAACACTCCCCAACTGACCGAATGTCTTAACATTATTCCATACTTGATCCGCAAAAGAACAACGGAAAAACAAGTGCTCTCGACTCTCACGATCCGCATAACATAACGGACAAGCCATCAAATTTAAGTTTGTGAGACTACCCGCTTCCCAAACTGTCAATCGGTCCTGTGTTTTCAACTTATTACGAAACAGCAGCCATAAATGGAACGAATGCCTCGGAATGCATTGAGAGAACCACACCATATTAGACCACATGACCTGATTTTCCCTACTCCGAATGGTGTCCCAAACCTGAGCCGATTGGAAGTCGCTCAATTTGCCATTCAAATCCTTCCACTCCAAACGATCCACGGTACCAGAAACAAGATTTGGAACTGAAAGCGTGATTAAAACCGGATAAAGATCCAGCCATGCTTGCGGCCACTTCCAGTGACCATTGTGGTCAATAACGTCCGCAACAGAAGATTGTAACGAGAACCCGGCATTGGCGATCGCCCGAGGAGAAATAAATGCACTAATCGGACTTAGAGAACACCACATATCACTCCAAACGTTAGTTTGGATACCACTTCGAATAGATGACCAGATGTGAGGCCGGATAATATGACGGATAGATAGAATTTTTCGCCATCCCCAAGTCATACTCCCACGACAAGGAACCTCCCAAAAATTTCGACCTTTAAGCTTATACTTCTGAATCCACCGGACCCATATAGAATCCCGATTAGTTAAGATGCTCCAAATATGGTTTGCCATAAGAGATTTGTTAACATCCGAAATACTTCTAATGCCCAAACCCCCTTCAGTTTTCGGCAAACACACTGCTTCCCAAGCCACTTTAGCACGAGTTTTACCATCCAAACCCGCATTCCATAAAAATCTGCGAATACGCTTCTCAAGCTCCTTAACAACTCTAGCCGGAATAATGAACACAGAGGCCCAATAGATATGCATCGAGGAGAGAACCGAATTAATAAGTTGTAACCGACCAGCAAAAGACAAAGCTTTAGTTGCCCAATTAACAATCTTTTTCTCCATACGCTCAATAAGGATCGTACAATCTTTATACAAGAGTCTTGATGAGATTAGCGGAACCCCCAGATATCGGACTGGCAGAACACCCTCCTGAAAAGGCATAACATCCAGAATTTCCTGTCGAATCGAGTGAGGAACATTGCAAAAGAAGACCGTACTTTTAGCTGGACTAGGCACGAGACCTGAGATGTTAGTAAAAATTTCCAGCGCTTCCTTAATCTTCTTAACCGAAACCACATCACCATGCACAAAGATAAATAAATCATCCGCAAATGACACGTTAATTATCTTCTCCTTATCACAATGGGCATGAAATTTAAAAGACGTACTAGCTGCACGTTTCAGCAAAAGTGATAGGACCTCCATAATTAGCGTAAATAAGTAGGGTGACATTGGATCACCTTGCCTTAAACCTCGTTTTCCCCTGAAATAACCATGCAAGCTCCCATTAATACATAATGAGTACGAGACCGTGGACACACACGTCATTATCCAGTTCACCATTGTTCGATGAAAACCAAACCGAGATAGAACATCCTCCAAAAAATTCCAGTTGACCGTGTCATATGCTTTCTGAATATCAATTTTGAATGCACATCTGGCCGGGCCCCTATTCAAATGATAATTGTGCATCAATTCCTGCGTGAGGAGAATATTATCCGAAATCTTTCTTCCCGGAACAAAAGCTGACTGGTTAATACTCACCAGCGAACTCAGACTACCTTTTAACCGATCAGTAATAATCTTGCTAATACATTTGTACACAACGTTGCAACATGAAATCGGTCGATAATCCAACACCGAATCCGGTATGTCTTTTTTCGGAAGTAAAGCAAGAAGGGTGTGGTTAATCTGTTTAAGAAGTTTCCCGTTTTCAAAAAATTGTAAAACCGCATCAGTCACTTCATTCCCCACTATCTCCCAAGCTTTCTTGAAAAATGTCGAAGTGTACCCATCCGGCCCGGGAGCCTTATCCTCACCAATACTAAACATGGCATTCTTAACCTCTTCACGAGTAATCGGTCGAATCATGTGGAGCGCCTCTTCGTCACTAAGAACATTAGTAAACAAGTTTTCCATATTGGTTGTCCCAACCGGGTGCTCCATACCCAAAAAATTTGAATAATGCAGCACCATAGTATCAGCAACATCTTCACCCTCATGCCTCACCCCCATAGTATCCATGACACTATAAATCCTAGCTCTAGCGTTCCTCGTTTTCACTATGTTATGAAAAAATTTAGTGTTTGAGTCTCCAGCACAGAGCCAATCTACCTTAGATTTCTGTTTCAGGAAGCACTCCTCATCATAGGCAGCCGCTTGAAAATCTTTAAGACATTGAGCTTCCTTTTGACGCAGGTGCACATTCCACGGATTACTGTCCATTTGGGCCTGAATATCATCTAATTCCTTTCGCAGCTTATCAACTTTCATATGCAAGTTTCCCTGATCAAAAAATAACTTTCTCAAGCTTGGTTTTAAGTTCCTTAACTTCTTCACAACCGAAAGCATGGCAATCCCCTCCACATTCTTCGTCCACTCCATATTAACAATGTCCTTAAATTCCGGCTTAGTAGCGATAAAGTTCGGAAACTTAAATGGCTTTGGCCGAGACCCATTGGAGCTGAGGATTTTAAGGATACATGGAGTGTGATCAGAAACCCGAAATGGATGAAACAACGCATAAGCTGAGGGAAACAAGTCCAAAAACGTCACATTTCCCATTATACGGTCTATCTTTTTTAATAAGCCGACACCACTCTTAGGCTTTTGATTCCAAGTATATTGCAGCCCATGTGCATTTATATCTATCAATTCAGTTTGTTGAATACAGTCTTGAAACTCTCGCATGCCAATAGACTGTTTAGAGACCCCGCATAACGAATCTTCAATATTGAGTGCAGAATTGAAGTCCCCCATCAGCACCCACGGCTTATCTTGACAAAAAATCTTATGCTTACATAGATCGGCCCAAAGTGCTCGTCGATCTATATACTTGTTCTCAGCGTAGACAACCGAACAGAATAGAACTCTTTTGCTAGCCTTAAAAAGAATCTGAATATGCATAACTTGATCCGTTTGAGCAAGGACCATAACGTCTAAATTATCCGCATTCCATCCTAAAATAATTCTAGTACCACGGCTGCAAACACCACCATTGGAGGTCCAATTCCAATTACGAAACACAAACTTACAAACTTTAGCTAAATTACCAATACTGACATGCGACTCAAGGATCGCACATAACTCTAGCTTGTTCTCCGCGACAATAGTTCGAACCTCACTTTGTTTCAGGGGCCGGTTCAAGCCCCTAATATTCCAAGTCATTAAGCTACCCATTTAAACCCGTGGCACCGGGAGTGCTTGCCCCCTCAGAAAAATTAGTTTGTTGTTTATTGGACATAAACTTGGCCATTTCCGTCGGCATATCATCTAAAATATCATCTATACCTTGATCCGAGTAACCATCCTTCTCATTAGTGCCATCGACGTTACCAGGTATACTCTCATTACCATCCCCCTCTCCAGAATCAAGAACATCAAAGGCATTCGACGTTTTTACATTAACCGTACCCGACCTGGTGCCTGAAGTACTTGGACCCGCTTTGTCGCTGTTACTATCCTTCGTGCCTGACGTACTTGTACCAGTTTTGTTTGGTTTCGGCCTGTAGATAAATTTGGCTTTTTGTTTCTTTTGAATAGTTCCACCCCGAGCCGTTCTCCTCTTATCCGTTACAAACCCTTCCTCATCCACTACCACTTGTTTCTTTTTCTCGTTCACATTCTTTGCACATGTAAGATCACTATGACCAAAAACACAACATGTCGAACACCGATGTGGTTTCCATTCATACTCCACATTAATTCTTTCCGTAATATACCCGTCTTCATCTAACTTCGGTATTGCCACTATAATATGGTCCTTTAACTCATTATCAGCATTCACCTCAATTAGAGCACGAGCAAAACTACTCCTCCCCCAATTTTCAGCACACATGTCTGCCGTATAACTATCAAGTCTTTTCAGCGTACCTATTTTAGATGCTAATAAACTCAGCCCATCATCCGTGTAGACTGATATAGGCACATTATGCAGCTTAACCCAAACCGGGACCGACTTAATCCCCTCTTTTTTCAGACTCACGGACGGAGACCAAACATTCAAAAACAACGGAACTTTTCTAATAAGCCAAGGTCCACCCTCCAACACCTTTGTCATCCCCTCTTTGGTATCAAATTTGAAAAAGAAAAAACCATCCGAGTTCATCATAATTTTTGCAAAACCAAACTTTGCCCACACGTTCTTAGCATAATATTCAACCACAGGATACGGCAAACGATTACCTAGAAAATATCCATAAAGAACATTATCAAATTTCTCTTGTACCTTGCGGATAACCTCTCTAGGAATGACAACATCAGCGTCTTGCAAAACCTCTTGAGAATCCAGCTTTCTGAAATTGACTTCACGCTTCATCAGAGTTGTGTTCTTAACCCTATCCGCATACGATGGTCTTGACTCATCAGTTACTACCGGTTTGGATATTGCAGCCAAACCATCAAGGATGGAGATGTTATTAGTAGAGTATAGCCCCCTTCTTGGTAACATGGTGTTCCCTTCGATGTTCGTAACTTTCAAACTAATCCCTCGCACAGGGGCCGTACCAGGGGAGCTCCCAGGAGAAAGCTCACTGCATGCCTTCAAATCATCAAGATGAGGATTGCGAATATCAGCATTCAAAGATGATTTCCAATAATTGTCATTAATGTCAGGCGGTTCTGTGTTCATATTCATACGACAACACTCACATGCAGACGTAAACCCTAGCTGGTCGGCAAGAAACAATTAACGAAGAACAAACCAACGACCCAAAACCTTGACGACGGACTCGTAATAATCAGAAACCCTAATCCGCCTCCCACTCCAGATCAAGCAACGAACACCAACGCACGAAAAACAGAATTCAACCAAGCAGATTGGCGACAAACCCTAGCAAGAAAAAACGAAACGAAAAACCCTAAACCTGATTTCAAAAGATTAGTAACCACGGTAGAAGTCTAGAAACCTTACTCAGAAGGATCGACAACACCACAATTGCTAACCCAAATCAATCAAGAATAAGATCAGATGAACAAGATGCTAGGGTTTCTCAGAATTCGCCAAAATCGCCCAGAGCCAACAGGATACATGATGTATTTTCTCTTCTCAGCCAATGTGGTTGTTGTTCAAAAGAAAAATGGAAAGTGGAGGGTATGTGTCGATTTCACTGATTTAAATAAGGCATGTCCCAAAGATCCTTTCCCATTACCCCACATTGACTCCATGGTGGATGCAACGGCGGGTCATGAACTGGTAACTGTTTTGGTCAAAAATCACACAAGGATAATGCAACCAAACTTTATGTAAACGGGGAATGATGCTTGGTATGATGAACAAAGTGAAGGATCACTTAAATATAAAATGCACAAGTGACACAAGGATTTATACGAGGAAAAAGCCCTTGATCAATGAATGATCTCCGGCATAAAAAACCTCGGGTGATGGAAACTACCGATCACCAAACTTCAATATAACAAATAAAGGTTACAACTTCGGATGGTAACGAGCTAAGTACAAGGATCACTATAGTATCGTGTGTCAAAGCGTGAGGGAAGTGTGTTGTGTCTTCCGAATATGGAAGAGAGCTATTTATACAAGTGTGAGTGGCCCTATTTTAGGTAAATAGACTAACTATTAGCTCGTTACCCCTTTAGGAATAAAAGTAAATCTAGCCTAAATTATCGCCCTTAAATTATGCTGAGTTTCCATATCGTCCACAACGTTCATCTCTGATTAAGCATATGCCAAAGTTGTAAAGACGAGTCCCTTGTTTACGTTGCTAAGAGCGGATCCTGCCAGACATTCCTGCAAGATAGCATTAAATCCAATGAAAAAAACTGTTAGTATGAGGATCCCTGTGATGGTCCGTGATCCTGATACTGGAACTCTTCTGAGGATCACTATCTGCCAAAGTAATAAGGATCACTGGTTAGGATCATATTTAAGGATCATAAGTCATAAAAATCCAGCCCTAACAATTGCCCCCAAAATATAAGGAGTATTATTGTAAATAAACGGGTTATATTTTGTTTGATCTTATCCGCAACAAGTTAATCGGATAACTAGCCGTTGAAGACGGACTAGCCGTTGCACATCTTACGTCACAGAAGTGACAGCCCTGCATATCATCATTATAAATAGGAGTTAGAGATAGGATCAATTTGCATTTAAATTCAAGAGAAACTCCCTTTATATTCTCGTCCGAAGATCAATCAGGTATCTCTCTTTCTTTTTCTCCTTTCTCTTACTCTGTTTCTCTGTTTCTTTGTTTATCACTCTGCAAAGATGTTGCTCCGGAACTCTCCTCATAAGGATCCTAAGAAGAACAGCCCCTTGAAGGGTCAAGGGATCATCAAAGATTCTCCCACCGAGAGGTGCTGTTTTACCGATGCTCATATCGACAGAATCCGTCACTGTTTTCCGGCGAACGCCATCTTCAAGTCTTTTACTCCCACTGCTTTAAGTGACTTCATCTCTGATACTTGGGTAGCCTTTCCTGTTACTCCGTTCTTGATAGGATATTCATATCCTTTCCCTCAATTCACCCAGTCATTCTTTTCCCTCACCGGCATCTCCTACATCCAGGCCATGCCAATGATCTGGAGGGTTTTATATACCCTTGAAAGGATCATTGAGCAGGAAGGGATTGACTTAGGAATGGCGGAGCTGGCTGAGATGTATGATCTCACAACGTTTGGATCCCATCGGTATCTGTTTAAGCGGAAAGCTGGAGAGGATCACCCTGTTCTCAAGGTCACCAAGAACGACACAAACTGGAAGCGTCGGTTCTTTTTTGTTAGGAGGGATACCATCCCTGATGGGAAGGATCTGCCCAAGGAGTGGGCTACTCATGGTAGGATAGAGGATCCTGGAAGCATCACCATAAGATTTGTTCCCTAGGATGAGGATCACTAATATTTTCTTTGTTTTTTGTGCAGCCATATCCGTTGCTCATCTCAAGTTGACTCCTGCTGCAAAAGAGAGAGTTTTAGCCTTCAAGAAGCTTGATCCCGAGATTAGAAGTTTTCAAGTTGCCACCCAAGATTCACAGGAAGTATCCTCCGCATCTACCACAATGTCAAGTAAGTATCCTTATTAAAAAGTAGTTCTATGTAGGATTTCTAAATTAGTTAGAATACTTATCTTATTTTGGTTGTGTAGGCGCTGGAAAATCTGCTAAGTCTGCTTCAAAATTTGGCGTTGAAGATCTGTCCAACGTCAAACCTTCAAGGAGGAAGAATCCTGCCAACCCGAGTACCTCTGTCCCCAAGGCACCTGTGAGAGGGAAGGGAGGAAAGAAGAGGAAAACCTCTGATGCTGAGGGTCTCCAAGGATTTCCCCTGCTCCGCCAACAGTTTCTTGATTACGTCAATGAGGTAAGGATCACTGCCCCTGCTTGTATATCCTGCTTGAATATCCTGCTTGTTTGAGGATCACCTGGTCCTGGGCTTACCCTTTTCCCTTTTTGCAGAGATTTGCTAAAATAGAAACTTATATTGGCCACGTTGAGGATCAAGACCGCCAAATCGCTGACCTCCAACAAATGGGTGTGCTGAAGGATCTCAAGATTGCTGATCTTGAGAAGGAGCTTCGGGCTACCAAGGATGAAGCTGCCAAAATGGTGATCAACTTCGATTATGAGAAACATGATATCACCCAGGATGCCAAGGTCTCTGCTGCGATAACCATGTACAAGATCCAGATGCAGATGGCTGCGGAGGCTCAGGATCCTTTCTTCGACAAGAGCACATGGGACGTGGAGGGCTGGAAGGCGAGGCTGGCAGAGTTGGAGGATGATGAGGAGGCTGAGGAGATCCCAATGCTTGAAGGTGGTGATGCTGGCAAGGATCAGGGGGAAGCAAGTGGAGCTGGTGGTGATGGTGCAGCGAAGGTTTGAGCTGCAGAATTGGGCGATGAAGGAAACTTCTAGACATAGCCGGAGCCCAATTTTTTAATTTTGGTAGTGGTTTCTTTTATGGTTGTGATGTTTTAAACAATGATGGTCTGTAACTTTGAACAATAGTTTTAGGATTAGGGATCCAGGATCCTTCAGACAATAGGTAGGATTGCAAATGGTGGAGGGATCCTCTGTTTGGGGGATGAAGCCATTGTGATCCTGCCGCCTTTATATCCCTGCATAACTTTTGAACCTATTATCATGGACACCCTTTACCTACCCCAGCGGACGGGCCACGTATTGCTGGTAGATGCTCGGGGTAGGTAATTTTGACAACCTTTGAAGGGTTACTCCTTTCGTTTATAAATAAAATCTTAAACTTTTGTCGCTTATCTTGTGTTATTATCCTTTTTGTTCCTTTAATTCCCCATCGTTTTGGTGTACATTTATTGAATAAGTAATTTTGAATAAGTCAGATTGAAAACATTTAGGATATGATCCTTGATCAAATATCCTATAGTTGAAAAATCCCAAAAAGTAGTACATATTTTAAGGGTCACAGGTTTAGTTGTCAAATTTCAAGGGTTAGCATAAAGAAACAATAAATAGGATTAAAAACAGTTAAGGATCATACCTGAGAATCCAAGTTAGGATCCTAACCTTTAATCAGGATAACCGTGAATGAATTTTTAATGGATAATAAGGATTAAGGATCCTTAATTGTTTTAACTTCGAAAACCTGAAAAATAGAACATAACTTGGGACTAAGCCAATATAAAAGACAAGTTAGTAACTGGGGACAAGCCCAAAGGATAACTGGGGACAAGCCCATAGGATCACTAGGGACAAGCCCGAAGGATAACTTGGGACAAGCCCATAGGATCACTGGGGACAAGCCCGAAGGATAACTGGGGACAAGCCCAAAGGATAACTGGGGACAAGCCCAAGGATCGTATGTAAACTGGAGTATGGCCCTTACTGGCGACTATCCAAACTTAGTGACATGAAAATGCCAAAACCTTAGCTAACGTGAAAACGTTAGAAACCTTAGGAACGGATGTATGGTACGTCTACCATTATACGTAGGATCCTAGGTATAGCCAGCACGATGAGGTTATCAGCCCCGAAAGTGGGTACTGGTCCCAAAGACGTGAACTATACCAGGATCATCGTGCGCTACAGGCGGAAACTGGGGACAAGCCCAAGGATAACTGGGGTTGAACCCAAGGATCTGAGATGCTTTTGAAGATTCTTAATGATATGCTGAGGATACCTGGACTATCAGAACTCAAATTCTCGTGAGAAGAGGATGAAGGATGCATGATCCTTATCCTTAGGTAAAAATAAGAAAATGAAATAGTTTAGGATTAGGATTTTACCAGAGTAAAGATCATTGACATCGCTGGGATCCTTCGAGGATGCTTTCAAAGTAAGGATCATATGTGCTAGGAGGATCCTGTTCACATGAAATATTTCTTTAAGTGAACAGCATTCCAGGCTCTTGGTAACAAATTTCCTTCCATGGTTAGCAATCTATATGCCCCCTTTCCTGCTTCAGCTTCAATCAAGTAAGGGCCTTCCCATTTTGGTGCTAATTTCCCATCAGCAGGATTGATGGTATTTTGGAATGCTTTTCTCAATACCATATCCCCCACTTGGAATTTCCTTATCCTGACATTTTTGTTGTAAGTACCAGCCATTCTTTGTTGGTAGCTAGCCATCCTTATCCTAGCTAGATCCCTGATTTCTTCAATAGTATCCAAGTCTTGAGCTAGGTTTGCATCATTCTCTTCAGGATCACGAGTACTTGTTCTAGCAGTTGGAACCACCATTTCTGTTGGGATCACTGCTTCTGCCCCAAACACCAAAGAGAAGGGTGTTTGACCAGTAGCATTCTTGGGGGTTGTCCTATCAGCCCAGAGCACATAAGGCAATTCCTCAGCCCATTTCCCCTTCTTGGATCCAAGTTTCTTATTCAGATTGTTGATGATGATCTTGTTGGATGATTCTGCTTGACCATTAGCTTGTGGATGGACTGGTGTTGATGTTATCATCTTAATTCCCCAACTGTCACAAAAGTTAGTAGTCCTGCTCCCAATAAATTGGGAACCATTATCACATACAATTTCAGAAGTAATGCAAAATCTGGTTATAATGTTTCTCTTAATAAAGGATATAACTTCCTTCTCTCTGACTTGGGCAAAAGCTTCAGCCTCTATCCACTTGGAGAAGTAGTCAGTCATGGCAAGCATAAATACTTTTCCACCAGGTGCTTTAGGGAGCTTGCCAACTATATCCATTCCCCATCTCATGAATGGCCAAGAGGATGGTATAGGATGTAGAAATTCAGCCGGCTGATGAAGGATATTGCTGTGTCTTTGACAAGGATCACACTTCTTAGCATACTCCACAGCATCCCTTTTCATAGTTGGCCAATAGTATCCTGTCCTAAGGATCCTTGAGAACAATGCCCTGCCCCCAGTGTGGTTTCCACAATCTCCTTCATGGAAGTCTTTTAACACTTCTTGAATTTCAGGATCCTCAATACATCTTAAATATGGTCCTGCAAGAGATCGCTTATATAACACATTATTTAAGATTGTGAATTGAGATACCTTAATCCTGAAAGCCCTAGGATTTTCTCCCATAGGAATCTCCCCGTGTTATAAGTATCTCATGATTGGTGAGATCCATGATCCTGAATAAGATTGAGTATCCTCGCTAGGGATCATTGCAGTATCCTCTTCAATTTCCATGGCCACCTGTTTTTCAATAGCAGGAGCCAGGATATGGATGATGGGGATACTTATTTTCTCTGGGATCTTCAAAGATGATCCTAGATTGGCCAATGCATCAGCTTCTGTATTTTCCTCCCTTGGTACCTGTGACAAACTGAAAGAAATAAAGGAGAGTGCCAATTCTTTGACTATCTCTAGATATTTGGTTAGTTTTTTACCTTTCACAGCATAGGATCCATTAAAGTGGTTAGTAATTAACAATGAATCTACATATACCTCAAGATACCTGATCCCCAAATGCTTAGCAATTTGTAAGCCAGCGATTAAGGCTTCATATTCAGCCTCATTATTAGTGGCTTGGAACTCACAAGCTACGGAACGGGGTATTATGTCCCCCTGTGGCGATTTTAGTAGTATACCAAGCCCTGTGCCTTTGACATTTGAGGATCCGTCAGTATGTAGTACCCAAGGATCCTTGGTCTCATCCAGCTGCTGGACCTCCAATTCTGCTTCCTTTTGTAGATCACTACTGAAATCAGCCACAAAGTCGGCTAGTGCTTGAGATTTAATGGTTGTTCTAGGCTCATATCTTATATCATGGGCACTAAGCTTTACTGCCCACTTAGCCATTCTTCCGGACATCTCTGGTTTCCTGAGGACATTCTTAATTGGGAAATTAGTTCTAACGACAATAACATGGGTTTCAAAATAATGTCTTAGTTTAGTAGATGCCATAATTAATGCAAGGATAAGTTTTTCAAGGTGTGAATACCTGGATTCAGCATCAAGTAAAATCTTACTTACATAATAGACAGGATATTGTGTACCCTCATGATCCTTAACAAGGACTGCACTTACTGCTTTTGAGGATACCGCCAGATATAAGGATAACACATCTCCCTTTTCTGGTTTCATCAATGTTGGAGCTGAGGACATGTATTCTTTGAGGGCTTGTAAAGCATTCTCATGCTTTTCAGTCCACTCAAATTTCTTGTTCTTTCTTAGGATATCATAGAATTCTTTACACCTTTCTGAGGATTTGGATATAAATCTGTTTAGAGCTGCTATCCTGCCTGTTAGCCTTTGCACATCCTTAGCGTTGGCAGGGGATTTGATATTCACCAATGCTTTGATTTGTTCCGGGCTTGCTTCAATGCCCCTCTGAGTTACCATATATCCTAAGAATTTGCCTGCTTTAACACCAAAGTGATATTTTGAAGGGTTAAGCTTCATGTTATAATTATCAAGGATATCAAATGCTTCCTCCAAGTCCCTTAGGTGATCCTCAGCTTTCTTTGACTTTACTACCATATCGTCTATGTATACTTCCATAGTTTGTCCAATTAGATCTTTGAACATCATATTCACCAGCCTTTGATACGTTGCACCTGCATTTCTTAATCCAAAGGGCATAGCAATATAACAATATAAACCGGTTGGGGTCATAAAAGCCGTATCCTCCTGGTCAGATGGTACTATCTGAATTTGTTGGAATCCAGATGATGCATCCATAAAGGTTAACAGTTCATGACCCGCCGTTGCATCCACCATGGAGTCAATGTGGGGTAATGGGAAAGGATCCTTGGGACATGCCTTATTTAGATCAGTGAAATCGACACATACCCTCCACTTTTCATTTTTCTTTTGAACAACAACCACATTGGCTAGCCATTTTGGATATTTTACCTCTTTAATCATACCTGCTCGAAGTAATCTTTCTACTTCTTCCTGGATAATGGCATTTCTTTCCGGTGCAAACTTCCTCCTTTTTTGATGGATTGGTTTGATTGACCTGTCAATGCCAAGTTTATGAGTTATAATATCCTTAGATATATCTGTCATATCCTCATGTTTCCATGCAAAGGTAGACTTTCTTCTTTTGAGGAAGGATACTAGGTCTTCTTTTATCTTGCCAAGGATCCCTGATCCTATATAGATTTTTGATTCAGGATCATTAGGATCCAAAAGGATTTCGTCCACATCCTGTTCTCTTGCCTCCAAGACATCCCTTGGAGGATACTGTAATTGCTATTGCTCCCTTGGCTTCGAGGCTGGTTTCATTGACGAGGTGTAACAATCCTTAGCCTCCTGCTGATCACTGTCGATCTTGATTATTCCCCATGGGCTAGGGAGCTTCACACATTGATGGTAGGTGGATGGGACTGCCTTCATATCATGTATCCAGGGTCTGCCAAGGATAACATTACAACAAGACAAACAGTCAATAACACAAAATTTTTGATAATTATGTAATCCTTCCACATAAATTGGGAGTTTGATGTCCCCCAGGGTTTTCTTAGTTTCGCCACTGAATCCCACAAGTACGGAGGATCTTGGTGTGATATCTGATTCAGGGATACCTATCTTCTTCAGAACATCAAGCTGGATAATATTTACTGAGCTTCCTCCGTCAATAAGGATCCTGCGGACAAAATGGTTAGAGATAAAGAGAGTGATGACTAGACTATCATGATGAGGATCCTGGATGTTAATTCTATCATCCTCATCAAAGGTTATAACTTTTCCTTCCGAGACACTTGATGTTCGAATAGGTCTTTCTCCGTTATCCATTTTAGCTTCCTTTGTGTTTTGGTCAAAAATCACACAAGGATAATGTAACCAAACTTTATGTAAACGGGGTATGATGCTTGGTTAGCTATGAAAGTAAAGGATCACTTCTGTGATAAAGATACAAAGACACAATGATTTATACGAGGAAAAAGCCCTTGATCAATATATGATCTCCGGCATAAAAAACCTCGGGTGATGGCAACTACCGATCACCAACTTCCATATAATAAAAATGTAGTTACAACTTCGGATAGTAATGAGCTGAGTACAAGGATCACTGAGTGTCTAAGTGTTTGAGAGTTTTTTTTTTTGGGTAAAGGGTTACCCCGGTAAATTTTATAAATCACCAAACAAAAGAACAGGGTGTGCCAAAACACTGACACACACTACAAGTCACTACAAACAAGCCAAAAACAAAGCCCAAACACGACAACCACAAAACAAAGAACAACCCGAAAAACAAAAAACACGGCCAAACGACAAAAACTAACAAACTAAACACCCCCCATCAAGAAACTTTAACCCGGGTCTTCAATCAGCACCCTTTCTGGGATCTGCCATCTCGTTACAACTCTTTTGTAATCCATTCGCTTTTGAAGCTTGAAATCCATCAACCGAAGTTGGACAGTATGTTTAATCTTCTCGGCAATCTGGCTCACCGAACCCTGACTTCTGTTGAAAAGCCTATTGTTGCGTTCCTGCCAAATATAATAAGCCGCAGCAGCTATCACCAGCTTACAAACCACTCGATCTAGAGTATTAGAATTCGAGTACCGTTCCATCCACTCCGAAATGGAAACCCAAGATCCAGAGACGGTATCCATATCAACCATAGCCCTTACTTCCCTCCAAACCTGCGAAGCAAAATCACAAGAGAAAAACAAATGATCTCTAGAGTCTCTGTCATGCTGGCAAAGTGGGCAGCACATGAGTCTTAAGTTTGTTTCACTACCCGCTTCCCAAACACGCAACCGGTCCTGTGTTCGGAGCTTATTTTTAATAACTAGCCAAAGGTGAAAAGAATGCCGGGGAATACACTGGCCGAACCAAACCATATTCACCCAGCTAACAGGATTATCTCGGTTACGAATGTTGTGCCAAACTTCCATCGAACAAAACTGTCGCTGGTTGCCCTCTAAATCTTGTGTCGTATGTTGTGTGTTTTCTTCCGAATGAGGAAGACGGGTACTTATACATGTGTGGGTGACTTATTTTAGGTAAAATGACTAAATATCAGCTCATTACCCCTTTAGAAATTAAGATAATCTAGCCTAAATTGCTGCCCATTAATCAAGCTAAGTTTCCATATCCGGTACAACGTCTATCTCCAATTTAGCTCTTGCCATATTTGTGAAAACGCGTCCCTGGATCATGATGTGTAGGGCATATCCTGCTAGGTGTTCCTGCAAAACAATTTTGTAACAAGTGGAAGTGACCGTTAGTGTAAGGATCACCATATCGTCCCATGATCCTGATCCTGAAGTCTGGCTGAGGATCACTATCTGCCAAAGAAACAAGGATCACTGGTCAGGATCACGTATAAGGATCATTTATAGTAAAATCCAGCCCCAACAATTGCCCCCAAAATATAAGGAGTTAAATGTAAATAGATGAGTTATATTTTGCTTTGAGCTTATCTCTAACGGACGATTCCGATTTACTAGCCGTTGCATATGGACTAGCCGTTATGATATTTACGTCACTGATGTGACAATCCCTGCGAATCATCATTATAAATAGGAGATAGGGTTAGGATCATTTTGTATTTAAATTCGAAGTATCTCCCTTTATAATCGTCACCGAAGGCTTGATCAGGTATCATCTTCTTCTTTCTCTTCTTTGCTCTGTTCTTTCGTGCTTTTACTCTGTTTTTTGTTCATAATATGCTGCTCCGTAATTCTCCGCATAAGAGTCCCAAGAAGGATAGTCCCTTAAAGAGCCAGGGAATTATCAAGGATTCTCACGTGGAGAGATGCTGCTTTACTGATGTCCACATAGACAAGATTCGCCATTGTTTCCCAGCGAATGTTGTTTTTAAACCCTTTGATCCTACTGCTTTGAGCGATCTTGTCTCAGATGTCTGGGTGGCTTTTCCTGCTACTCCCTTCCTCATTGGGTATTCATATCCTTTTCCGATGTTTACCCAATCTTTCTTTTCTCTTACCGGCATCTCATATATCCAAGCTATGCCGATGATCTGGAGGGTTCTATATACCTTCGAGAGGATCATCGAGCAGGAAGGGATTGATCTGGGGATGGCAGAGCTGGCCGAGCTCTATGATCTTACTACGTTTGGTTCCCACCGGTATCTGCTGAAACGGAAAGCTGGGGAGGATCACCCTATTTTCAAAGTGACCAAGAATGATACCAACTGGAAACGTCGATTCTTCTTTGTTAAGAGGGATTCCATCCCGGATGGGAAGGATCTGCCCAAGGAATGGGCCACTCATGGTAGGATAGAGGATCCTCGAAGGATCACTATCAGTTCTGTCTCATATGATGAGGATCACTGATGTCTTTTCTTTTTTGTCTTTTTATGCAGCTATCTCCGTTGCTCACTTAAGGTTGACCCCTGCTGCCAAAGAGAGAGTGTTAGCTTTCAAGAAGCTTGATCCTGAAGTTCGAAGCTTCCAGATTATTATCCAAGATTCTCAAGAGATATCCTCTGCGTCTGTTACAATGTCAAGTAAGTATCCTCATAAAAATAAGTTTTATGTGAAAGTATTTAATTTAACAAGGAGACTTATCTTGTTTTTTGAATTGTGTAGGTGCTGGAAAATCTGCCAGGTCTGTTAAATCTGCCTCCAAGTTTGGGATCAGTGATCTTGCCAATGTCACGTCCTCGAAGAAGAAGGCTCCTGCTGCCAGCCCTTCAGTCTCAGCCCCTAAAGCGTCCATTCGGGGCAAGGGAAAAAAGAGGAAGGCTTCAGATGATCTTCAAGGATTTCCTCTTCTCCGTCAGCAATTCCTTGACTATTTTGATGAGGTTAGGATCACTGCCCCTGTTAATTGTCTTCGACAAGTCCGAGGATCACATGTGTCTGATGTTGCTTTCCTGTTGTCTTCTTTAGAAATTCTCCGAAATGGAGACTTACGTCAATCAGGTTGAGGATCAGGATCGTCAAATTGCTGACCTTCAACAGACGTGTGGGCTGAAGGATCTTAAGATTGCCGATCTTGAGAAGGAGATCCGGGTAGTCAAAGATGAGGCTGTTAAAGCGTTGATCAAGTTTGATTATGAGAAGCATGACATTACCCAAGACGCTAAGGTCTCTGCCGCGGTAACCATGTACAAGATACAACTGCAGATGGCTGCGGAGGCTCAAGATCCTTCCTTTGACAGGAGCACATGGGATGTTGAAGGCTGGAAGGCAAGGCTAGCAGAGTTGGAAGATGACGATGATGCTGAGGATATCCCAATGCTGGAGGGAGGTGATGTTGATAAGGATCAGGGTGGAGAAGCTGGTGATGGAGCAGCGAAGAAGTAAGCTGCATGATTGGGCGATGATGGATATTTCGAGACTAGGTCGGAGCCCAATTTTTTAGGATTGGTAGTGGTTTTTTGTGGTTGTTGATGTTTGAAACAATTATGGTTTGTAATCTCTGGACAATAGTTTCTTAGGGTTAAGGATCCTGGATCCTTTGAACAATAGGTAGGATTACACATGGTGGAGGGATCCTCTGTTTGGGGGATGAAGCCGTTGTGATCCTGCCGCCTTTTAATTTCCCTGCAATACTTTTGAACCTATTATCATGGACACCCTTTACCTACCCCAGCGGACGGGCCACGTATTGCTGGTAGAAGCTTTGGGTAGGTAATTTTGACAACTTTTTGAAAGGGTTAAAGATCCTTTTGTTTAATAAATAAAATCTTAAACTTTTGTCGCTTATCTTGTGTTATTATCCTTTTTGATTTTCAATTGTTTTGACACATGTTTGTTTGAAAAGTTGAGCAAATTATGTTTAAGAAATTTAGGATATGATCCTGGATCAAATATCCTATAATCGAAAGTTTTCAAGATAGTTTATTTTAAGGATCATAGGTTCAGTTGCCAAGGTCTAAAGGTTATTCAAATGAATAATGAAATTAAAAGTAGTTAAGGATCATACCTGAGGATCCAAGTTAGGATCCTAACCTTTAATCGGAATTACCATAGGTAAAACTTTAATGGATAATAAGGATTAAGGATCCTTAATTGTTTAACTTCGAAAACCTGAAAAAATGGAATACAACTTGGGACTAAGCCAATATAAAGGATAAGTTAGTAACTGGGGACAAGCCCAAAGGATAACTGAGAATGATCCCAGAGGATCACTGGGGACGAGCCCAAAGGATAACTGGGGATGATCCCGGAGGATCACTGGGGACAAGCCCATAGGACAACTGAGGATGATCCCGGAGGATCACTGGGGACAAGCCCATAGGACAACTGAGGATGACCCCGGAGGATCACTGGGGACAAGCCCATAGGATAACTGGGGACAAGCCCAAAGGATCGTATGTAAACTGGAGTATGGCCCTTTCTGGCAACTATCCAAACTTAGTGACATGAAAATGTCAAAACCTTAGCTAACGTGAAAACGTTAGAAACCTTAGGAACGGATGTATGGTGCGTCCACCATTATACGTAGGATCCTGGGTATAGCCAGTACGATGAGGTCGCCAGCCCCGAAAGTGGGTACTGATCCCAAGGACGTGAACTATATCAGGATCATCGTGCGCTGCTGGCGGAAACTGGGGATAATCCCAAGGATAACTGGGGTTGGACCCAAGGATCTGTGGTGCTTTTGAAGATCTTTGATGATATGCTGAAGATACCTGAACTTATCATAACTCAAATGGTTTGTGAGTAGGGGATGAAGGATACATGATCCTTATCCTTAAAAAATAAGAAAATGCAATAGTTTTAGGATAAGCATATTACCTGAGTAAGGATCACCGATATCTCCAGGATCCTTCAAGGATACTTCAATGTAAGGATCACATGCAGGAAGGATCATGTTCACATGAAATATTTCTTTAAGTGAACAGCATTCCAGGCTCTTGGTAACAAGTTTCCTTCCATGGTTAGCAACCTGTATGCCCCCTTTCCTGCTTCAGCTTCAATCAAGTAGGGACCTTCCCATTTTGGTGCTAGCTTCCCGTCAGCAGGATTGATGGTATTTTGAAATGCTTTTCTCAACACCATATCTCCGACTTGGAACTTCCTTATCCTGACATTCTTGTTGTAGGCACCAGCCATCCTTTGTTGGTAGCTTGCCATCCTTATCCTAGCTAGATCCCTGTTTTCCTCAATAGTATCCAAATCCTGAGCTAGGATCGTAGCATTTTCTTCAGGATCACGAGCACTTGTTCTAGCAGTTGGGATCACCATCTCTGTTGGGATCACTGCTTCTGCCCCAAATACTAAAGAGAAGGGTGTCTGACCGGTGGCATTTTTGGGAGTTGTCCTATCAGCCCATAGCACATAAGGTAACTCTTCTGCCCATTTCCCTTTCTTGGATCCTAGCTTCTTCTTCAGATTGTTGATGATGAACTTGTTGGATGATTCTGCTTGACCATTGGCTTGTGGGTGAACTGGTGTTGATGTGATCATCTTGATTCCCCAACTGTCACAAAAGTTAGTGGTTCTGCTTCCAATGAATTGGGAGCCATTATCACATACAATTTCAGAGGGAATGCCAAATCTAGTTATAATGTTTCTTTTAATGAAGGATATGACTTCCTTTTCTCTGACTTGAGCGAAGGCTTCAGCTTCTATCCACTTGGAAAAATAGTCAGTCATGGCAAGCATAAATACTTTTCCACCAGGTGCTTTAGGGAGCTTGCCAACTATATCCATTCCCCATCTCATGAATGGCCAAGAGGATGGTATGGGGTGTAATAATTCAGCTGGTTGGTGAAGGATATTGCTATGTCTTTGGCAAGGATCACATTTCTTAGCATACTCTACAGCATCCCTTTTCATGGTTGGCCAGTAGTATCCTGTTCTAAGGATCCTTGAGAATAATGCCCTGCCCCCAGTGTGGTTTCCACAATCTCCTTCATGGAAGTCTCTCAATACTTCTTCGATTTCAGGATCTTCAATACATCTTAAATATGGTCCTGCAAGGGATCGTTTATATAGCATATTATTTAGGATTGTAAATTGAGATACCTTGATCCTGAAAGCTCTAGGATTTTCTCCCATTGGGATCTCTCCGTTTTGCAAGTATTTCATGATTGGTGGGATCCATGATCCTGAATAAGATCGAGCTTCTTCACTAGGGATTACTGCAGTATCCTCTTCTATTTCCATGGCTACTTGATTTTCAATAGCAGGAGCCAGGATATGGATGATAGGGATACTTATATCTTCTGGAATTTTCAAGGATGATCCTAGGTTGGCCAATGCATCAGCTTCCGTGTTATCCTCCCTTGGTACCTGTGTTAAGCTAAAAGAAACAAAAGAGAGTGCCAATTCTTTGACTATCTCTAAATATTTGGTTAGTTTTTCACCTTTAACAGCATAGGATCCATTAAAGTGATTGGTGATCAATAATGAATCTACATATACGTTAAGATACTTACCCCCATATCCTTAGCGATTTGTAAGCCAGCAATTAGGGCTTCATACTCAGCCTCATTGTTAGTTGCTTGGAACTCACAGGCTATGGAGTGGGGTATTATGTCCCCCTGTGGCGATTTTAGGAGGATCCCTAGCCCTGTGCCTTTGATGTTTGAGGATCCGTCAGTGTGTAGGATCCAAGGATCCTTGGTCTCATCCAGCTGCTGGACCTCCAATTCTGCTTCCTTTTGTAGATCACTACTGAAATCAGCCACAAAGTCAGCTAGTGCTTGAGATTTAATGGCTGTTCTTGGTTCGTATCTTATATCATGGGCACTAAGCTTCACTGCCCACTTAGCCATTCTCCCTGACATATCCGGTTTCCTGAGGACATTCTTAATTGGAAAATTAGTTTTAACAATAATAGTATGGGTTTCAAAATAATGCCTTAACTTCGTGGATGCCATGATTAATGCAAGGATGAGTTTTTCGAGGTGTGAGTACCTGGATTCGGCATCAAGTAGACTTTTACTTACATAGTAGATAGGATATTGTGTACCTTCGTGATCCTTAACAAGGACAGCACTTACAGCGGTTGAGGATACCGCCAGATATAAGGATAACACATCTCCTTTTTCCGGTTTTGCTAATGCTGGTGCTGAGGACATATATTCTTTTAGGGCTTGTAAAGCATTCTCATGCTTCCCAGTCCATTCGAACTTCTTATTCTTCCTTAGGATATCGTAGAATTCTTTGCACTTTTCTGAGGATTTCGATATGAACCTGTTCAAAGCTGCTATCCTGCCTGTTAGTCTTTGAACATCCTTGGCATTGGCAGGAGATTTGATATTTATTAATGCTTTGATTTGTTCCGGGCTTGCTTCAATGCCCCTCTGGGTTACCATGTATCCTAAGAACTTTCCTGCCTTAACACCAAAATGGCATTTTGAAGGATTAAGTTTCATGTTGTAACTATCAAGGATATCGAATGCTTCTTCCAAGTCCCTTAGGTGATCCTCAGCTTTCTTTGACTTGACCACCATATCATCTATGTACACCTCCATAGTTTTTCCAATTTGATCTTTGAACATCATATTTACCAGCCTTTGATATGTTGCACCTGCATTTCTTAGTCCAAAAGGCATGGCAATATAACAATATAAACCGGTTGGGGTCATAAAGGCTTTATCCTCTTGGTCAGATGGTTCCATCTGGATTTGTTGGAATCCAGATGATGCATCCATAAAAGTTAACAGTTCATGCCCCGCTGTTGCATCCACCATGGAGTCAATGTGGGGTAATGGGAAAGGATCCTTGGGACATGCCTTATTCAAATCAGTGAAATCGACACATACCCTCCACTTTCCGTTTTTCTTTTGGACAACAACCACATTGGCTAACCATTTAGGATACTTTACCTCTCTGATCATACCTGCTCGGAATAGTCTCTCTACTTCTTCTTGGATAATGGCATTCCTTTCTGGTGCAAACTTCCTCCTTTTTTGATGGATTGGCTTGATAGACCTGTCAATGCCAAGTTTGTGAGTAATAATATCCTTAGATATACCTGTCATATCTTCATGTTTCCAAGCAAAGGTAGATTTTCTTCTTTTGAGGAAGGGTATCATGTCTTCTTTCATCTTGCCAAGGATCCCTGATCCGATATAGATTTTCGATTCAGGATCACTAGGATCCAAGAGGATTTCATCTACATCTTGTTCCCTTGCCTCCAAGACGTTCCTCGGAGGATACTGTAATTGCTATTGCTCCCTTGGCCTCGAGGTTGGCTTCATGGATGAGGTATAGCAATCCTTAGCTTCTTGCTGGTCACTGTCGATCTTGATTATCCCCCATGGGCTAGGGAGCTTCACACATTGATGGTAGGTAGATGGAACTGCTTTCATGTCATGTATCCAAGGCCTGCCAAGGATAACGTTGCAACAAGATAAACAGTCAATAACACAAAATTTTTGGTAATTATGTAATCCTTCCACGTAGATTGGGAGTTTGATGTCCCCCAGAGTTTTCTTCGTTTCTCCACTGAATCCCACAAGCACGGAGGATCTTGGGGTGATGTCTGATTCTGGGATTCCCATCTTCTTCAAGACATCAAGCTGGATAATGTTCACTGAGCTCCCTCCGTCAATAAGGATCCTGCGGACAAAATGGTTAGAGATAAAGAGAGTGATAACTAAGCTATCATGGTGAGGATCCTGAACATTAATGCGATCATCCTCATCAAATGTTATCATCTTTCCTTCTGAGACGCTTGAGGTTCTAATAGGCCTATCTCCATTATCCATTTTTGATTCTTTTGCATGTCTTTTGGCCGCTGAGAAGGATGTTCCACAAATGTCTGATCCTCCGGATATGAAGTTAATCACTTGTGCGTTTGCCGGAGGTGCTGGAGCCTTTTCAGGGATCCTTTCAGGATCCTGGGTCCTTTGCTTTTTTCTCCCCAATAATTCTTTTAGATGCCCCTTGCTTAGCAGGTATCCAATTTCTTTTCTTAAGGCTATGCAATCTTCAGTCAGATGGCCGAAATCCTCATGGTATGCACACCATTTGGACTTGTCTTTAGTCCCGGATGGTTTATCATTCTTCCTGGGCCACCTAGCCTTTTCACCTAGATTCTGCATTGCAAGGATTAGTTCATGATTATCAACGGAAAAACAATATTCCGAGATTGGAGGATATTCTTCATCATCCTCTTCTTGGTCGACAGCATGCACATTCTTGCTCTCGTTTCTATGGTAGGATTTGAACTTGTTGTTTTTGAAGGAGGATCCTTGCTTATCTTGTTTTGAGGATCCTACTTGTCTCTCCTGGATCCTCTTGTCATCCTCTAGCCGGATAAACCTGAGTGCTCGAGTTCTTACTTCATCTAAGTTCCTGCAAGGTGTCATAACAAGATCATCATAGAATAATGAATCCTTAAGAAGTCCCATTTTGAAGGCTTCAACAGCCGTAGCCATATCCAAGTTGGGAATATCCAAGGATTCTTTACTAAATTTGGTTATATAATCTCTTAATGATTCGTTATGATTTTGAGTTATCCTGTACAAATCACTAGTTAATTTTTCGAACTTTCTACTACAAGAGAATTGGTTATTGAATAAATTAACTAAATTAGCAAATGAAGTAATAGAGTAAGGGGGAAGACTTAGCAGCCATTTAAGGGCTGATCCAGTAAGAGTAGATCCAAATCCTTTACATAGGCATGCTTCCTTCAATTTTTCTGGGATAGGATTGATCTCCATCCTTTCCCTATATTGTGCTATATGCTCCTCTGGATCCGTTGTGCCGTCATACAACTTCATGGTAGGGATATGGAACCTTTTGGGTACCTCTGCATCACAGATTGGTGGTGCAAAGCGAGATACCTTGTGGCTCCCATCTGCAATCTCTGGGATAGGCTTGACTACCCCTGGAACACTTGAGATCATGTCCTTTAGTTTCTGTAGTTCCCTGGCCATAACATGATTGGTACCTGTATCCTGCATGAACCCAAGGTTAGTAGTAGGATAATTATTTAAAGTGTTACCTCCCATTGGGTTCAAGTTAGGGAATCCATATTGCTGGGATTCTGGAACAACGGAGGGACCAGTGGAAGCAATGGTCTGCATTGGAATGAAGTCCCCTTGATGGACATCTAAACTCCCTGTTTGCAAACTTTTTAGGGATCCTGGCATCTGTAAGGATCCTGGTATCTGGGATGATCCTGGAACGAAGGAGGATCCTTGAACCTGGGATGATCCTGGAATAAAGGAGGATCCTTGGCCCTGGAATGATCCTGGGATAAAGTAGGATCCTTGAAACTGCTGTGACCCCGGATAGGCTCCCGGATTCATGAAGGATCCCATATACTGAGGATAGGATCCTGCTGGCTGAAAATACGAGCCCGATGTCTGAGTCATTGCTGCTGACTTGAGATGTAATCCTCTCGTCTCCCCTGTGATCTGTACGTCTGGGATCCCTGATGGCTGAGAGGTGACCATTGGAGTCTCAAAACTCAAGGATTTTGGCATCAGTGGGGAATGATCCTCTGCCGCTTTCTTTTGTCTTTTGAGATCTCCAATCTCCCTGAGGATCCTGTCATTAGTTTCATCCTGCCGCTGCATACGATCCTTCATCTGCAAAATTAAAGCAAACACATCACTAGTACTGGGAATAGAAGAATTCATAGCAGAAGAAGATGGAGGTTTAGAGAAAGAAGGGGTTGGTCTCTTCTCAGCATTTTTCTGGGATCCTGCCGGTGGAGGAGGTAGAGTGGTTTGTGCTGAGGTGACTGCAGACATCGCCGTGGAGGTGTTCTTCAATGATGAAGCCATGTAACTCTTTGAAATGATTTCGAACAAAAGATTTTCTTTATGAATGAAGCACCAATTGCCCCACGGTGGGCGCCAAACTGTTTTGGTCAAAAATCACACAAGGATAATGTAACCAAACTTTATGTAAACGGGGTATGATGCTTTGTTAGCTATGAAAGTAAAGGATCACTTCTGTGATAAAGATACAAAGACACAATGATTTATACGAGGAAAAAGCCCTTGATCAATGTATGATCTCCGGCATAAAAAACCTCGGGTGATGGCAACTACCGATCACCAACTTCAATATAATAAAAATGTAGTTACAACTTCGGATAGTAATGAGCTGAGTACAAGGATCACTGAGTGTCTAAGTGTTTGAGAGTTGTGTCGTATGTTGTGTGTTTTTTTTTCCGAATGAGGAAGACGGGTACTTATACATGTGTGGGTGACTTATTTTAGGTAAAATGACTAAATATCAGCTCATTACCCCTTTAGAAATTAAGATAATCTAGCCTAAATTGCTGCCCATTAATCAAGCTAAGTTTCCATATCCGGTACAACGTCTATCTCCAATTTAGCTCTTGCCATATTTGTGAAAACGCGTCCCTGGATCATGATGTGTAGGGCATATCCTGCTAGGTGTTCCTGCAAAACAATTTTGTAACAAGTGGAAGTGACCGTTAGTGTAAGGATCACCATATCGTCCCATGATCCTGATCCTGAAGTCTGGCTGAGGATCACTATCTGCCAAAGAAACAAGGATCACTGGTCAGGATCACGTATAAGGATCATTTATAGTAAAATCCAGCCCCAACAACTATCAAAGTCTTATCTACGATTGTCTCGATTGAAGGTTAGGATCCTGACTTGGATCCTCAGGTATGATCCTTGACTATTTTGATTATATTCATTATCCTAACCGACCCTTATACTTTGACAACCAAACCTATGATCCTTGAACTAAAATGCTTTGAATATTTTCGATGTCAGGATATTTGATCCAGGATCATATCCTAAATTTATTAAAACATATTTTCAACTCTTGATAAATATACTACAAAGACAATTGAGAAAAAAGAGGATAATTAAAGGATAACGACACGAGATAAGCCAGAAAAGTTAAGTTATATTATTAAATAAAAGGATCATTAACCCTTTCAAAAGATTGTCAAAATTGCCAACCCACATTTCTACCAGCAAAACGTGGCCCGTCCACATGGGTTGGCAAAGGGTGTCCATTGTCTATGCGGTCTTAGCATTGTGCAGGGAAATAAAAGCGGCAGGATCACAAAGGCTTCATCCCCCAAACAGAGGATCCCTCCACCTTTTGCAATCCTACCTATTGTTCAAAGGATCCAGGATCCTTAACCCTAAGAAACTATTATTCAGATATTACAGACCATAATTGTTTCAAACCATCAACAACCACAAAAAACCACTATCAAACCTAAAAAATTGGGCTCCGGCCTAGTCAACAATATCCATCATCGCCCAATCATGCAGCCTACACCTTCGCTGCTTCATCACCACCAGCATCTCCACCTTGATCCTTCTCAGCATCACCACCTTCCAGCATGGGGATCTCCTCAGCCTCATCCTCGTCCTCCAGGTCTGCCAGCCTTGCCTTCCAACCTTCAACATCCCACGAGCTTTTGTCAAAGGTAGGATCCTGAGCCTCCTCGACCATCTGAAGTTGTATCTTGTACATAGCAATTGCCGCGGAGACCTTAGCATCTTGGGTGATCTCCTGCTTCTCGTTATCCATATCGATCAACCTCTGAGCAGCCTCAGCCTTCATGACCCGGAGTTCCTTCTCAAGATCTCCTATCTTGAGATCCTTTAACACACCCATTTGCTGGAGATCGGCAATTTGGCTCTCCTGCTCCTCAACATGGCCAAGATAAGTCTCAATCTCGGCAAGTTTCTGCAAATAGGGAAATAAGGTAAGTTCAGAACCGGATGATCCTCGAAGAAACAGGACACACAAACAGGATATTCGAAACGGATGACCAACAGGGGCAGTGATCCTTACCTCATTCACGTAGTCAAGGAATTGCTGACGGAGGAGGGGAAATCCTTGGAGATCTTCAGAGGTTTTCCTCTTTTTTCCCTTGCCCCGGATAGACGCTTTGGGAGCTGATGCTGAAGGACTGGCAGCAGGAGCCTTCTTCTTTGAAGACGTGACATTGGCAAGATCACTTATCCCAAATTTGGAGGCAGATTTAACAGACCTGGCAGATTTTCCAGCACCTACACAATTCAAAAACAAGATAAGTTCCCTTGTTAAATTAAATACTTTTACATAAAACTTATTTTCTATAAGGATACTTACTTGACATTGTGGCAGATGCAGAGGATATCTCTTGAGAATCTTGGATAGTGATTTGGAAGCTTCTAACTTCAGGATCAAGCTTTTTAAAAGCTAACACTCTCTCTTTTGCAGCGGGGGTTAATTTCAGACGAGCAATGGAAATAGCTGCATAAAAGACAAAGGAAAAAAGACATCAGTGATCCTCATCATATGAGACAGGACTGATAGTGATCCTTCGAGGATCCTCTACCCTACCATGAGTGGCCCATTCCTTGGGCAGATCCTTCCCATCCGGGATGGAATCCCTCTTAACAAAGAAAAACCGACGTTTCCAGTTTGTATCATTCTTGGTAACTTTGAAGATTGGGTGATCCTCCCCAGCTTTCCGTTTCAACAAATATCGGTGAGAACCGAAGGTGGTGAGATCATAAAACTCAGCTAACTCCGCCATCCTCAGATCAATCCCTTCCTGCTCGATGATCCTCTCGAAGGTATAAAGAACCCTCCAGATCATCGGCATAGCTTGGATGTAAGAGATGCCGGTTAAGGAAAAGAAAGACTGGGTAAAGTCTGGAAAAGGATACGAGTACCCTATAGCAAACGGGGTAGCAGGAAAAGCCACCCAGACATCCGAGACAAAGTCGCTCAAAGCAGTAGGATCAAAGGATTTAAAAACGGCATTCGCCGGAAAACAATGACGAATTTTGTCTACGTGAGCATCTCTAAAGCAACACCTCTCCGTAGGAGAATCCTTGATAATCCCCTGGCTTTTTAAGGGACTACCCTTCTTGGAATCCTTGTGCGGAGAATTCCGGAGCAACATGTTTGGAACAGAAACAAAGTAGAAACGGAAAACAGAGCAAAGAGAGTAGAGAGAAGAAGAAGAGAAGAGGAGAGTACCTGATCGATCTTCGGTGAAGAATATAAAGGGAGTGTATCCCGAATTTAAATACAAACTGATCCTCACCCTATCTCCTATTTATAATCATGATCTGCAGGATTGTCACATCTCTGACGTAATGATCACAACGGCTAGTCCGAACATAACGGCTAGTTTCTTGGAGTCGCCCGTTAGAGATAAGATCGAAACAAAATATAACTCGTCTATTTACAATTAACTCCTTATATTTTGGGGGCAATTGTTAGGGCTGGATTTTTATTATAGGTGATCCTTACACATGATCCTAACCAGTGATCCTTATTTCTTTGGCAGACAGTGATCCTCGGCAGGACTCCAGGATCAGGATCATGGGACATTATGGTGATCCTCATACTAACGGCCACTTCCGCTTAATACAATATTGTTTTGCAGGACCATCTAGCAGGATATGCTCTAGACATCATGATCCAGGGACGCGTCTTCACAAATATGGCAAGAGCTTAATTGAAGAAGGACGTTGCACAGGATATGGAAACATGGCTTGATTCATGGGCAGCAATTTAGGCTAGATTGTCTTTATTTCTAAAGGGGTAATGAGCTGATAATTAGTCCTTTTACCTAAAATAAGTCACCTACACTTGTATAAATACCCCTCTTCCTCATTCGGAAGAAGAGACACGACATACAACGCAACTCTCACACACTTAGACACTCGAAACAATAGCGATCCTTGTACTCAGCTCATTATCATCCGAAGTTGTAATCATTTTGTTCTTATATTGAAGTTTGGTGATCGGTAGTTGCCATCACCCGAGGTTTTTTATGCCGGAGATCATATATTGATCAAGGGCTTTTTCCTCGTATAAATCATTGTGTCTTTGCATCTTTATCACAGAAGTGATCCTTTACTTTCATAATTGACCAAGCATCATACCCCGTTTTCATAAAGTTTGGTTACATTATCCTTGTGTGATTTTTGACCAAAACAGACGTTACGACAAATATGGAAACTCAGCACAATTCAAGGGCGATTATTTAGGCTAAATTTACTTCTATTTCTAAAGGGGTAACGAGCTAGTAGTTAGGTGATTTGCCTAAAATAGAACCACACACACTTGTATAAATGGCACTCTTGAACATGCGCAAGACGACACACATTTCTCACACGCTTTAGCATACGATACTATAGTGATCCTTGTACCTAGCTCGTTACCATCCGAAGTTGTAACCATTATTTGTTATATTGAAGTTTGGTGATCGGTAGTTTCCATCACCCGAGGTTTTTTATGCCGGAGATCATTCATTGATCAAGGGCTTTTTCCTCGTATAAATCCTTGTGTCACTTGTGCATTTTACATTTAAGTGATCCTTCACTTTGTTCACCATACCAAGCATCATTCCCCGTTTACATAAAGTTTGGTTACATTATCTTTAAGTGATTTTTGACCAAAATAGTTTGGCGCCCACCGTGGGGCAATTGGTGCTTCATTCATAAGAAAGTTTTTCTGTTGGTGATCATTCCGGAAGTTTTGCATGGCTTCATCGTTAAAGAATACTTCCACAGCGATGTCTGCAGTCAATTCATCTAATGGCATTCCACCTTTGCCTCCACCACCAGCTGGATCTCAGAAAAATGCTGAGAAGAGACCAACTCCTATCTTCTCCAAACCTTCATCTTCTGCTCTAACTTCTTCTGCTCCCAATACTAGTGATATATTTACTTTGATTTTGCAGATGAGGGATCGTATGCAGCAGCAGGATGAAACTAATGACAGGATCCTCAGAGAAATCGGAGATCTCAAAAGACAAAAGAGAACGGCAGAGGATCATTCCCCACTGATGCCCAAATCTTTGAATTTTAATACTCCGATGATTACTTCACAGCCATCAGAGGCCCCAGACGTTCAACATATGGGTGGATTAAGAGGAGTGCATTTCGACCCAGCAGTAGTAACTCAGGCATCAGGATCATATTTCCAACCGGCAGGATCCTATACTCAGCATATGGGATCCTTCATGAACTCAGGATCCTCCTTCGTTCCAGGATCATCCCAGGTTCAAGGATCCTCCTTCGTTCCAGGATTATCACAGGTTCAAGGATCCTCCTTAGTTCCAGGATCATCCCATGTTCAGGGATCCCTTCAGATACCAGGATCCTTGAAGAATTTGCAAACAGGAAGTCCAGATATCCATCAAGGAGATTTTATTCCGATGCAGACCATTGCTTCCACTGGTCCATCCATCATCCCAGAATCCCAGCAATATGGATTCACATCCAATGTTCCTAACTTGAACCCGATGGGAGGTAACACTTTTAATAATTCTCTTACCACTAACCATGGATTCATGCAGGATACGGGTATCAATCATGCTATGGCTAGAGAACTACAAAAACTGAAGGATATGATATCAAGTGTTCCAGGGGTAGTCAAACCTATCCCGGAGATTGCAGATGGAAGCCATAAGGTATCTCGTTTTGCACCACCAATTTGTGATGCTGAGATACCCAAAAGATTCCATATCCCTACTATGAAGCTGTATGATGGTACAACGGATCCTGAGGAACACATAGCACAATACAGGGAGAGGATGGAGATCAATCCTATTCCAGAAAGATTAAAGGAAGCATGCCTGTGCAAGGGATTTGGATCCACTCTTACTGGATCAGCTCTTAAATGGCTGCTAAGTCTTCCCCCTTACTCTATTACTTCGTTTGCTAATTTAGTTAACTTATTCAATAATCAATTTTCTTGTAGCAGAAAATTTGAACGATTGACTAGTGATTTATATAGGATAACTCAGGGTCATAATGAATCATTAAGGGATTATATAACCAAATTTAGTAAAGAATCCTTGGACATTCCTAACTTGGATGTGGCCACAGCTGTTGAGGCCTTCAAGATGGGATTGCTTAAGGATTCATTGTTCTATGATGATCTTGTTATGACACCATGCAGGAACCTAGACGAAGTAAGAACTCGGGCACTCAGGTTCATCCGGCTAGAGGATGACAAGAGGATCCAGGAGAGACAAGTAGGATCCTCAAAACAAGAAAAGCAAGGATCCTCTTTCAAAAGCAACAAATTCAAATCCTATAACAGAACTGACAATCAGAATGTGCATGCTGTAGACCAAGAAGAGGATGATGAAGATTATCCTCCAATTTCTGAATACTGTTTTTCCGTTGATAATCATGAACTAATCCTTGCAATGCAGAATCTAGGAGAAAAGGCCAGATGGCCCAGAAAAAATGACAAAACAGCCGCAACTAAAGATAAATCAAAGTGGTGTGCATACCATGAAGATTTTGGGCATTTGACGGAGGAATGCATCGCATTACGAAAGGAAATTGGATATCTGCTGAGCAAGGGGCATTTGAAAGAATTGTTGGGAAGAAAAAAGCAAAGGACTCAGGATCCTGAAAAGATCCCTGAGAAAGCTCCAGCTCCTCCAGTAGATGCACAAGTGATCAACTTTATATCTAGAGGATCAGACATCTGTGGTACATCCTTCTCAGCAGCTAAAAGGCATGCAAAGGAAGCTAAAATGGATAACGGAGAAAGACCTATTCGAACATCGAGTGTCTCGGAAGGAAAAATCATAACCTTTGATGAGGATGATAGAATTAACATCCAGGATCCTCATCATGATAGTTTAGTTATTACTCTTTTTATTTCTAACCATTTTGTCCGCAGGATCCTTATTGACGGAGGAAGCTCAGTAAACATTATCCAGCTTGATGTTCTGAAGAAAATGGGTATCCCGGAATCAGACATAACACCAAGATCCTCCGTGCTTGTAGGATTTAGTGGCGAAACTAAGAAAACCCTGGGGGACATCAAACTCCCAATTTACGTGAAAGGATTACATAATTATCAGAAATTTTGTGTTATTGACTGTTTGTCTTGTTGTAATGTTATCCTTGGCAGGCCCTGGATACACGATATGAAGGCAGTCCCATCCACCTACCATCAATGTGTGAAGCTCCCTAGCCCTTGGGGAATAATCAAGATCGATAGTGATCAGCAGGAGGCTAAGGATTGCTACACCTCATCAATGAAACCAGCCTCGAAATCAAGGGAGCAATAGCAATTAAAGTATCCTCCAAGGGGTGTCTTGGAGGCAAGAGAGCAGGATGTGGACGAAATCCTCTTGGATCCTGATGATCCTGAATCTAAAATCTACATCGGATCAGGGATCCTTGATAAAATGAAAGAAGACATAGTATCCTTCCTCAAAAGAAGAAAATCTACCTTTGCATGGAAACATGAGGATATGACAGGTATATCTAAGGATATTATCACCCATAAACTTGGCATTGACAGGTCAATTAAACCAATCCATCAAAAAAGGAGAAAGTTTGCACCAGAAAGAAATGCCATTATCCAGGAAGAGGTAGAAAGATTACTGTTAGGGCTGTATTTTTATGACCTATGATCCTTACATGTGATCCTAACAAGTGATCCTTGTTTCTTTGGCAGATAGTGATCCTCAGAGGAGCTCCAGGATCAGGATCACGAATCATTCCAAGGATCCTCTTACTAACGACTGTTCTCTTTGGACTTAATATTATCTTGCAGGAATTACGAGTTAGATCCGGTCTTAGCAACGTAAACAAGGAATCTGTCACGCTAATCTCGCACATGCATAATCAAAGATGGACGTTATGACAAATATGGAAACTCAGCACAATTCAAGGGCGATTATTTAGGCTAAATTTACTTCTATTTCTAAAGGGGTAACGAGCTAGTAGTTAGGTGATTTGCCTAAAATAGAACCACACACACTTGTATAAAAGGCACTCTTCAACATTCGGAAGACACAACACATTTCTCTCACGCTTTAGCATACGATACTATAGTGATCCTTGTACCTAGCTCGTTACCATCCGAAGTTGTAACCATTATTTGTTATATTGAAGTTTGGTGATCGGTAGTTTCCATCACCCGAGGTTTTTTATGCCGGAGATCATTCATTGATCAAGGGCTTTTTCCTCGTATAAATCCTTGTGTCACTAGTGCATTTTACATTTGAGTGATCCTTCACTTTGTTCATCATACCAAGCATCATTCCCCGTTTACATAAAGTTTGGTTGCATTATCTTTAAGTGATTTTTGACCAAAACAGTTTGGCGCCCACCGTGGGGCAATTGGTGCTTCATTCATAAGAAAGTTTTTCTATTGGTGATCATTCCGGAAGTGTTGCATGGCTTCATCGTTGAAGAATACTTCCACAGCGATGTCTGCAGTCAATTCATCTAATTACATTCCACCTTTGCCTCCACCACCAGCTGGATCTCAGAAAAATGCTGAGAAGAGACCAACTCCTATCTTCTCTAAACCTTCATCTTCTGCTCTAACTTCTTCTGCTCCAAGTACTAGTGATATATTTACTTTGATTTTGCAGATGAGGGATCGTATGCAGCAGCAGGATGAAACTAATGACAGGATCCTCAGAGAAATCGGAGATCTCAAAAGACAAAAGAGAACGGCAGAGGATCATTCCCCACTGATGCCCAAATCTTTGAATTTTGATACTCCGATGATTACTTCACAGCCATCAGAGGCCACAGACGTTCAACATATGGGTGGATTAAGAGGAGTGCATTTCGGCCCAACAGTAGTGACTCAGGCAACAGGATCATATTTCCAACCGGCAGGATCCTATACTCAGCATATGGGATCCTTCATGAACTCGGGATCCTCCTTCGTTCCAGGATCATCCCAGGTTCAAGGATCCTCATTCGTTCCAGGATTATCCCAGGTTCAAGGATCCTCCTTCGTTCCAGGATTATCCCAGGTTCAAGGATCCTACTTCGTTCCAGGATTATCCCAGGTTCAAGGATCCTCCTTAGTTCCAGGATCATCCCATATTCAGGGATCCCTTCAGATACCAGGATCCTTGAAGAATTTGCAAACAGGAAGTCCAGATGTCCATCAAGGAGATTTTATTCCGATGCAGTCCATTGCTTCCACTGGTCCATCCATCATCCCAGAATCCCAGCAATATGGATTCACATCCAATGTTCCTAACTTGAACCCGATGGGAGGTAACACTTTTAATAATTCTCTTACCACTAACCATGGATTCATGCAGGATACAGGTATCAATCATGCTATGGCCAGAGAACTACGAAAACTGAAGGATATGATATCAAGTGTTCCAGGGGTAGTCAAACCTATCCCGGAGATTGCAGATGGAAGACATAAGGTATCTCGTTTTGCACCACCAATTTGTGATGCTGAGATACCCAAAAGATTACATATCCCTACTATGAAGCTGTATGATGGTACAACGGATCCTGAGGAACACATAGCACAATACAGGGAGAGGATGGAGATCAATCCTATTCCAGAAAGGTTAAAGGAAGCATGCCTGTGCAAGGGATTTGGATCCACTCTTACTGAATCAGCTCTTAAATGGCTGCTAAGTCTTCACCCTTACTCTATTACTTCGTTTGCTAATTTAGTTAACTTATTCAATAATCAATTTTCTTGTAGCAGAAAATTTGAACGATTGACTAGTGATTTATATAGGATAACTCAGGGTCATAATGAATCATTAAGGGATTATATAACCAAATTTAGTAAAGAATCCTTGGACATTCCTAACTTGGATGTGGCCACAGCTGTTGAGGCCTTCAAGATGGGATTGCTTAAGGATTCATTGTTCTATGATGATCTTGTTATGACACCATGCAGGAACCTAGACGAAGTAAGAACTCGGGCACTCAGGTTCATCCGGCTAGAGGATGACAAGAGGATCCAGGAGAGACAAGTAGGATCCTCAAAACAAGAAAAGCAAGGATCCTCTTTCAAAAGCAACAAATTCAAATCCTATAACAGAACTGACAATCAGAATGTGCATGCTGTAGACCAAGAAGAGGATGATGAAGATTATCCTCCAATTTCTGAATACTGTTTTTCCGTTGATAATCATGAACTAATCCTTGCAATGCAGAATCTAGGAGAAAAGGCCAGATGGCCCAGAAAAAATGACAAAACAGCCGCAACTAAAGATAAATCAAAGTGGTGTGCATACTGTTAGGGCTGAATTTTTATAACACATGATCCTTACATGTGATCCTAACCAGTGATCCTTGTTTCTTTGGCAGATAGTGATCCTCAGCAGAGTTCCAGGATCAGGATCACGGACCATCATAGGGATCCTCATGCTAACAGTTGTTTTCATTGAATTTAATATTATCTTGCAGGAATGTCTAGCAGGATCCGCTCTTAGCATCGCAAACAAGGGACGCGTCTTTACAACTTTGGCATATGCTTAATCAGAGATGAACGTTGTAGAGGATATGGAAACTCGACATGATTTAAGGGCGATAATTTAGGCTAGATTTACTTTTATTTCTAAAGGGGTAATGAGCTGATTGTTAGTCTATTTACCTAAAATAGGTCACTCACACTTGTATATATAACACTCTTCCCCATTCGGAAGACACACAACACATTTCTCACATGCTTAGACACTCGATACTATAGTGATCCTTGTACTCAGCTCATTATCATCCGAAGTTGTAACCATTTTTTGTTATATTGAAGTTTGGTGATCGGTAGTTGCCATCACCCGAGGTTTTTTTATGCCGGAGATCATTCATTGATCAAGGGCTTTTTCCTCGTATAAATCCTTGTGTCACTTGCATATTTCTCACTAAAGTGATCCTTTATTTTTTCAACAAACCAAGCATCATTCCCCGTTTACCTAGAGTTTGGTTGCATTATCCTTGTGTGATTTTTGACCAAAACAGTTTGGCGCCCACCGTGGGGCAATTGGTGCTTCATTCATAAGAAAACTTTCTGTTCAAAATCATTTCAAAGAATTACATGGCTTCATCATTAAAGAATACATCCACGGCGATGTCTGCAGTTACCTCGTCTCAGAACACTCTGCCTTTGCCTCCACCACCGGCAGGATCTCAAAAAAATGCTGAGAAGAGACCAACTCCTACTTTCTCTAAACCTCCATCTTCTTCTGCTATGAATTCTTCTGCTCCCAGTACTAGTGATGTATTTACTTTGATTTTGCAGATGAAGGATCGTATGCAGCAGCAGGATGAAACTAATGACAGGATCCTCAGGGAAATCGGAGATCTCAAAAGACAAAAGAAAGCGGCAGAGGATCATTCCCCACTAATGCCCAAATCTTTAAGTTTTGATACTCCGATGATCACTTCTCAGCCATCAGGAGTCCCAGACGTTCAAATTGTGGGAGGATCAAAAGGATTGCACCTCGGATCGGCAATAATGACTCAGGCATCGGGCTCACATTTTCAGCCGGCAGGATCCTATCCTCAGCATATGGGATCCTTCGTGAATTCAGGAGCCTATCCAGGAGCACAGCAGTTTCAAGGATCCTACTTTGTTCCAGGATCATCCCAGGTTCAAGGATCCTCCTTTGTTCCCGGATCATCCCAGGTTCAAGGATCCTTCGTTGTTCCAGGATCATCCCAGGTTCAAGGATCCTCCTTTGTTCCGGGATCGTCTCAGATACCAGGATCCTCCCAGATGCCAGGATCCCTAAAGAGTTTGCAGACAGGAAATCTAGATGTCCATCAAGGGGATTTCATTCCAATGCAGACCATTGCCTCCACTGGTCGCTCCATCATCCCAGAATCCCAGCCATATGGATTCACACCCAGTATTCCTAACCTGAACCCAATGGGAGGTAACACCTTAAATAATTATCTTACCACTAACCATGGATTCGTGCTGGATACAGGTATCAATCATGCTATGGCCAGGGAGTTGCAGAAGCTGAAGGATATGATCTCAAGTGTTCCAGGGGTAGTCAAGCTTATCCCGGAGATTGCAGATGGAAGCCATAAGGTATCTCGTTTTGCACCACCAATTTGTGATGCAGAGGTACCCAAAAGGTTCCATATCCCTACTATGAAGCTGTATGATGGTACAACGGATCCTGAGGAGCACATAGCACAATACAGGGAGAGGATGGAGATCAATCCAATCCCAGAAAAGTTAAAGGAAGCATGCCTATGTAAAGGATTTGGATCCACTCTTACTGGATCAGCTCTTAAATGGCTGCTAAGTCTTCCCCCTTACTCTATCACTTCATTTGCTAACTTAGTTAATTTATTCAATAATCAATTCTCTTGTAGTAGAAAATTTGAAAGATTAACTAGTGATTTATACAGGGTAACTCAAAGTCATAATGAATCATTAAGGGATTATATAACTAAATTCAGTAAAGAATCCTTGGACATTCCCAACTTGGATATGGCCACGGCTGTTGAGGCCTTCAAAATGGGACTGCTTAAGGATTCATTGTTCTATGATGATCTTGTTATGACACCGTGCAGGAACCTAGATGAAGTAAGAACTCGGGCACTCAGGTTCATCCGGCTAGAGGATGACAAGAGGATCCAGGAGAGACAAGTAGGATCCTCAAAACAGGAGAAGCAAGGACCCTCCTTCAAGAGCAATAAATTCAAATCCTACCATAAAAATGACAACCAGAACGTGCATGCTGTTGACCAAGAAGAGGATGATGAGGATTATCCTCCGATTTCTGAATATTGTTTTTCTGTTGACAATCATGAACTAATCCTTGCAATGCAGAATCCGGAGAAAAAGCCAGGTGGCCCAGAAAGAATGAGAAACCATCCGGGACTAAAGACAAGTCAAAGTGGTGTGCATACCACGAGGATTTCGGGCATCTAACTGAAGAGTGCATCGCATTAAGAAAGGAAATTGGATATCTGCTAAGCAAGGGGCATCTAAAAGAGTTGTTGGGAAGAAAAAAGCAAAGGACTCAGGATCCTGAAAGGATCCCAGAAAAGGCTCCAGCCCCTCCGGCGAATGCACAAGTGATCAACTTTATTTCCGGAGGATCAGACATCTGTGGTGTTTTGGTCAAAAATCACACAAGGATAATGTAACCAAACTTTATGTAAACGGGGTATGATGCTTGGTTAGCTATGAAAGTAAAGGATCACTTCTGTGATAAAGATACAAAGACACAATGATTTATACGAGGAAAAATCCCTTGATCAATGTATGATCTCCGGCATAAAAAACCTCGGGTGATGGCAACTACCGATCACCAACTTCAATATAATAAAAATGTAGTTACAACTTCGGATAGTAATGAGCTGAGTACAAGGATCACTGAGTGTCTAAGTGTTTGAGAGTTGTGTCGTATGTTGTGTGTTTTTTTCCGAATGAGGAAGACGGGTACTTATACATGTGTGGGTGACTTATTTTAGGTAAAATGACTAAATATCAGCTCATTACCCCTTTAGAAATTAAGATAATCTAGCCTAAATTGCTGCCCATTAATCAAGCTAAGTTTCCATATCCGGTACAACGTCTATCTCCAATTTAGCTCTTGCCATATTTGTGAAAACGCGTCCCTGGATCATGATGTGTAGGGCATATCCTGCTAGGTGTTCCTGCAAAACAATTTTGTAACAAGTGGAAGTGACCGTTAGTGTAAGGATCACCATATCGTCCCATGATCCTGATCCTGAAGTCTGGCTGAGGATCACTATCTGCCAAAGAAACAAGAATCACTGGTCAGGATCACGTATAAGGATCATTTATAGTAAAATCCAGCCCCAACAATTGCCCCCAAAATATAAGGAGTTAAATGTAAATAGATGAGTTATATTTTGCTTTGAGCTTATCTCTAACGGACGATTCCGATTTACTAGCCGTTGCATATGGACTAGCCGTTATGATATTTACGTCACTGATGTGACAATCCCTGCGAATCATCATTATAAATAGGAGATAGGGTTAGGATCATTTTGTATTTAAATTCGAAGTATCTCCCTTTATAATCGTCACCGAAGGCTTGATCAGGTATCATCTTCTTCTTTCTCTTCTTTGCTCTGTTCTTTCGTGCTTTTACTCTGTTTTTTGTTCATAATATGCTGCTCCGTAATTCTCCGCACAAGAGTCCCAAGAAGGATAGTCCCTTAAAGAGCCAGGGAATTATCAAGGATTCTCACGTGGAGAGATGCTGCTTTACTGATGTCCACATAGACAAGATTCGCCATTGTTTCCCAGCGAATGTTGTTTTTAAACCCTTTGATCCTACTGCTTTGAGCGATCTTGTCTCAGATGTCTGGGTGGCTTTTCCTGCTACTCCCTTCCTCATTGGGTATTCATATCCTTTTCCGATGTTTACCCAATCTTTCTTTTCTCTTACCGGCATCTCATATACCCAAGCTATGCCGATGATCTGGAGGGTTCTATATACCTTCGAGAGGATCATCGAGCAAGAAGGGATTGATCTGGGAATGGCAGAGCTGGCCGAGCTCTATGATCTTACTACGTTTGGTTCCCACCGGTATCTGCTGAAACGGAAAGCTGGGGAGGATCACCCTATTTTCAAAGTGACCAAGAATGATACCAACTGGAAACGTCGATTCTTCTTTGTTAAGAGGGATTCCATCCCGGATGGGAAGGATCTGCCCAAGGAATGGGCCACTCATGGTAGGATAGAGGATCCTCGAAGGATCACTATCAGTTCTGTCTCATATGATGAGGATCACTGATGTCTTTTCTTTTTTGTCTTTTTATGCAGCTATCTCCGTTGCTCACTTAAGGTTGACCCCTGCTGCCAAAGAGAGAGTGTTAGCTTTCAAGAAGCTTGATCCTGAAGTTCGAAGCTTCCAGATTATTATCCAAGATTCTCAAGAGATATCCTCTGCGTCTGTCACAATGTCAAGTAAGTATCCTCATAAAAATAAGTTTTATGTGAAAGTATTTAATTTAACAAGGAGACTTATCTTGTTTTTTTGAATTGTGTAGGTGCTGGAAAATCTGCCAGGTCTGTTAAATCTGCCTCCAAGTTTGGGATCAGTGATCTTGCCAATGTCACGTCCTCGAAGAAGAAGGCTCCTGCTGCCAGCCCTTCAGTCTCAGCTCCTAAAGCGTCCATTCGGGGCAAGGGAAAAAAGAGGAAGGCTTCAGATGATCTTCAAGGATTTCCTCTTCTCCGTCAGCAATTCCTTGACTATTTTGATGAGGTTAGGATCACTGCCCCTGTTAATTGTCTTCGACAAGTCCGAGGATCACATGTGTCTGATGTTGCTTTCCTGTTGTCTTCTTTAGAAATTCTCCGAAATGGAGACTTACGTCAATCAGGTTGAGGATCAGGATCGTCAAATTGCTGACCTTCAACAGACGTGTGGGCTGAAGGATCTTAAGATTGCCGATCTTGAGAAGGAGATCCGGGCAGTCAAAGATGAGGCTGTTAAAGCGTTGATCAAGTTTGATTATGAGAAGCATGACATTACCCAAGACGCTAAGGTCTCTGCCGCGGTAACCATGTACAAGATACAACTGCAGATGGCTGCGGAGGCTCAAGATCCTTCCTTTGACAGGAGCACATGGGATGTTGAAGGCTGGAAGGCAAGGCTAGCAGAGTTGGAAGATGACGATGATGCTGAGGATATCCCAATGCTGGAGGGAGGTGATGTTGATAAGGATCAGGGTGGAGAAGCTGGTGATGGAGCAGCGAAGAAGTAAGCTGCATGATTGGGCGATGATGGATATTTCGAGACTAGGCCGGAGCCCAATTTTTTAGGATTGGTAGTGGTTTTTTGTGGTAGTGGTGTTTGGAACAATTATGGTTTGTAATCTCTGGACAATAGTTTCTTAGGGTTAAGGATCCTGGATCCTTTGAACAATAGGTAGGATTACACATGGTGGAGGGATCCTCTGTTTGGGGGATGAAGCCGTTGTGATCCTGCCGCCTTCTAATTTCCCTGCAATACTTTTGAACCTATTATCATGGACACCCTTTACCTACCCCAGCGGACGGGCCACGTATTGCTGGTAGAAGCTTTGGGTAGGTAATTTTGACAACTTTTTGAAAGGGTTAAAGATCCTTTTGTTTAATAAATAAAATCTTAAACTTTTGTCGCTTATCTTGTGTTATTATCCTTTTTGATTTTCAATTGTTTTGACACATGTTTGTTTGAAAAGTTGAGCAAATTATGTTTAAGAAATTTAGGATATGATCCTGGATCAAATATCCTATAATCGAAAGTTTTCAAGATAGTTTATTTTAAGGATCATAGGTTCAGTTGCCAAGGTCTAAAGGTTATTCAAATGAATAATGAAATTAAAAGTAGTTAAGGATCATACCTGAGGATCCAAGTTAGGATCCTAACCTTTAATCGGAATTACCATAGGTAAAACTTTAATGGATAATAAGGATTAAGGATCCTTAATTGTTTAACTTCGAAAACCTGAAAAAATGGAATTCAACTTGGGACTAAGCCAATATAAAGGATAAGTTAGTAACTGGGGACAAGCTCAAAGGATAACTGAGAATGATCCCAGAGGATCACTGGGGACGAGCCCAAAGGATAACTGGGGATGATCCCGGAGGATCACTGGGGACAAGCCCATAGGACAACTGAGGATGATCCCGGAGGATCACTGGGGACAAGCCCATAGGATAACTGGGGACAAGCCCAAAGGATCGTATGTAAACTGGAGTATGGCCCTTTCTGGCAACTATCCAAACTTAGTGACATGAAAATGTCAAAACCTTAGCTAACGTGAAAACGTTAGAAACCTTAGGAACGGATGTATGGTGCGTCCACCATTATACGTAGGATCCTGGGTATAGCCAGTACGATGAGGTCGCCAGCCCCGAAAGTGGGTACTGATCCCAAGGACGTGAACTATATCAGGATCATCATGCGCTGCTGGCGGAAACTGGGGATAATCCCAAGGATAACTGGGGTTGGACCCAAGGATCTGTGGTGCTTTTGAAGATCTTTGATGATATGCTGAAGATACCTGAACTTATCATAACTCAAATGGTTTGTGAGTAGGGGATGAAGGATACATGATCCTTATCCTTAAAAAATAAGAAAATGCAATAGTTTTAGGATAAGCATATTACCTGAGTAAGGATCACCGATATCTCCAGGATCCTTCAAGGATACTTCAATGTAAGGATCACATGCAGGAAGGATCATGTTCACATGAAATATTTCTTTAAGTGAACAGCATTCCAGGCTCTTGGTAACAAGTTTCCTTCCATGGTTAGCAACCTGTATGCCCCCTTTCCTGCTTCAGCTTCAATCAAGTAGGGACCTTCCCATTTTGGTGCTAGCTTCCCGTCAGCAGGATTGATGGTATTTTGAAATGCTTTTCTCAACACCATATCTCCGACTTGGAACTTCCTTATCCTGACATTCTTGTTGTAGGCACCAGCCATCCTTTGTTGGTAGCTTGCCATCCTTATCCTAGCTAGATCCCTGATTTCCTCAATAGTATCCAAATCCTGAGCTAGGATCGTAGCATTTTCTTCAGGATCACGAGCACTTGTTCTAGCAGTTGGGATCACCATCTCTGTTGGGATCACTGCTTCTGCCCCAAATACTAAAGAGAAGGGTGTCTGACCGGTGGCATTTTTGGGAGTTGTCCTATCAGCCCATAGCACATAAGGTAACTCTTCTGCCCATTTCCCTTTCTTGGATCCTAGCTTCTTCTTCAGATTGTTGATGATGATCTTGTTGGATGATTCTGCTTGACCATTGGCTTGTGGGTGAACTGGTGTTGATGTGATCATCTTGATTCCCCAACTGTCACAAAAGTTAGTGGTTCTCCTTCCAATGAATTGAGAACCATTATCACATACAATTTCAGAGGGAATGCCAAATCTGGTTATAATGTTTCTTTTGATAAAGGATATAACTTCCTTCTCTCTGACTTGAGCAAAGGCTTCAGCTTCTATCCACTTGGAGAAATAGTCAGTCATGGCGAGCATAAATACTTTTCCACCAGGTGCTTTAGGAAGCTTGCCAACTATATCCATTCCCCATCTCATGAATGGCCAAGAGGATGGTATTGGGTGTAAGAATTCAGCTGGTTGATGGAGGATATTGCTATGTCTTTGGCAAGGATCACACTTTTTAGCATATTCTACAGCATCCCTTTTCATGGTTGGCCAGTAGTATCCTGTTCTAAGGATCCTTGAGAATAATGCCCTGCCCCCAGTGTGGTTTCCACAATCTCCTTCGTGGAAGTCTCTCAATACTTCTTCTATTTCAGGATCTTCAATACATCTTAAATATGGTCCTGCAAGGGATCGTTTATATAGCACATTATTTAAGATTGCAAATTGAGATACCTTAATCCTGAAGGCTCTAGGATTTTCTCCCGTTGGAATCTCTCCGTTTTGCAAGTATTTCATGATTGGTGGGATCCATGATCCTGAATAAGATCGAGCTTCTTCGCTAGGGATTACTGCAGTATCCTCTTCTATTTCCATGGCTACTTGATTTTCAATAGCAGGAGCCAGGATATGGATGATAGGGATACTTATATCTTCTGGAATTTTTAAGGATGATCCTAGGTTGGCCAATGCATCAGCTTCCGTGTTATCCTCCCTTGGTACCTGTGTTAAGTTAAAAGAAACAAAAGAGAGTGCCAATTCTTTGACTATCTCTAAATATTTGGTTAGTTTTTCACCTTTAACAGCATAGGATCCGTTAAAGTGATTAGTGATCAATAATGAATCTACATATACGTTAAGATACTTTACCCCCATATCCTTAGCGATTTGTAAGCCAGCAATTAGGGCTTCATACTCAGCCTCATTGTTAGTTGCTTGGAACTCACAGGCTATGGAGTGGGGTATTATGTCCCCCTGTGGCGATTTTAGGAGGATCCCTAGCCCTGTGCCTTTGATGTTTGAGGATCCGTCAGTGTGTAGGATCCAAGGATCCTTGGTCTCATCCAGCTGCTGGACCTCCAATTCTGCTTCCTTTTGTAGATCACTACTGAAATCAGCCACAAAGTCAGCTAGTGCTTGAGATTTAATGGCTGTTCTTGGTTCGTATCTTATATCATGGGCACTAAGCTTCACTGCCCACTTAGCCATTCTCCCTGACATATCCGGTTTCCTGAGGACATTCTTAATTGGAAAATTAGTTTTAACAATAATAGTATGGGTTTCAAAATAATGCCTTAACTTCGTGGATGCCATGATTAATGCAAGGATGAGTTTTTCGAGGTGTGAGTACCTGGATTCGGCATCAAGTAGACTTTTACTTACATAGTAGATAGGATATTGTGTACCTTCGTGATCCTTAACAAGGACAGCACTTACAGCGGTTGAGGATACCGCCAGATATAAGGATAACACATCTCCTTTTTCCGGTTTTGCTAATGCTGGTGCTGAGGACATATATTCTTTTAGGGCTTGTAAAGCATTCTCATGCTTCTCAGTCCATTCGAACTTCTTATTCTTCCTTAGGATATCGTAGAATTCTTTGCACTTTTCTGAGGATTTCGATATGAACCTGTTCAAAGCTGCTATCCTGCCTGTTAGTCTTTGAACATCCTTGGCATTGGCAGGAGATTTGATATTTATTAATGCTTTGATTTGTTCCGGGCTTGCTTCAATGCCCCTCTGGGTTACCATGTATCCTAAGAACTTTCCTGCCTTAACACCAAAATGGCATTTTGAAGGATTAAGTTTCATGTTGTAACTATCAAGGATATCGAATGCTTCTTCAAGTCCTTAGGTGATCCTCAGCTTTCTTTGACTTGACCACCATATCATCTATGTATACCTCCATAGTTTTTCCAATTTGATCTTTGAACATCATATTTACCAGCCTTTGATATGTTGCACCTGCATTTCTTAGTCCAAAAGGCATGGCAATATAACAATATAAACCGGTTGGGGTCATAAAGGCTGTATCCTCTTGGTCAGATGGTTCCATCTGGATTTGTTGGAATCCAGATGATGCATCCATAAAAGTTAACAGTTCATG